>NW_024423675.1:40955634-41112532 GCF_017311325.1 Ursus maritimus
TTCCATGAGAACTCTCAGACCACTCCATTTAAAAATTCCACCTGTAATCGACACCTGCCCACACCTCCATCTTCCTTATCCCCCTTACTCTGCTTTCTTTTTTCCTAAAGCACTTATCACCTGCCATCACTTTACATGACTCCTTTACCAACTGTTTATGGCCTGTGTCCTAATGCCCCACTTGCCTCCAGCCCCACTAGAATATAACTTCTAAGAGGATGAAAGCATTCATTTTTTCCCCTCAATGATGTATCCTAAGCTCCTAGATTGGAGTCACTTACATTTTAGGTGCTTAGTATATATTAATTGAATAATGATCTCTGGATTTTGAATCAGGAATTGAAATCTCAAAGAAGAAAAGTCAAAATGATTTTTCATCCTGATTGTGGTGACTCCACCCTCACTTTCGCAGGAGGAGCATGGAGGGCAGCAGCAGTAAAACCAGCATGTCCAGGGGCGCCTGGGTGGCTCAGTTGGTTAAGCAGCTGACTCTTGGTTTCAGCTCAGGTCATGATCTCAGGGTCCTGGGATTGAGCCCTGCATCTTTGGGCTCTGCACTCAGTGGGGAGTCTGCTTATCCCTCTCTTCCTCTCCCTCTACCCCTCCTCCAGCTTGCTTGCACTTTTTCTCTCTCTCTCTCTCTCAAATAAGTAAATAAATCTTAACAAAAACAAAAACAAAACAAAAAAAGCATGTCCAGAGCCCTGTGATCCTGTGGTCGCTGGCAGTGTCAACACTGATCTCACACCCATCGGCTGTGGCTCGAGTTTGGCTATGGTTTCTGCTCAATCTTTTTCCTTAGTGTCTGCCTGTTTCTTGGGACTCATTCTGCAGCCATCTCAGTCATTGATCTTGTAAGTGGGACAAAGTCCTCTTGAATAATGATCTTTCTGCTTTAATCAGTCATCAAGAGCTTATTTCTTCATGAAAAATGAAGAACACCTAGCTTTGGTGTTTTTGAAAACAGATGAGGATATATTTGAAATACTCACGGGTTCAGAAAAACATCACTAAAAGTAAAAGAGAAAATACTACAAGGTGAGGGGATCCCCTTCATTAACTATCAACATATGCAGATTAGACAACCTAACCAAAAACTTGGAGCCTAGAAAGCTACAAAATGTGAAAGCCCAAGTGCTCTTCATGTTTCAACCAAGCCCACAGAAGCAGCCTATTCCTTTACTTCTCTTGGTAGGTCTAGCCAGAAAGGCACAGCCGTGAACAGACAGCTCTTTTAAAAAGCCATCACTTGGACGAGTGTAATATAAAAGGCCATCCTTGGGAGAGCCCCGGCACACATCCATATGGTTTGTGAGTCTTTTCCCTGTGACATTTTTATGAAGGTTATGTATATGTCCCGTTCATCTTCATTCTCCTGGTGCTAATTGCTGTCTATTGGACCTTGCTACTGTGTACAGAGACCACATGCTTCCCCTGACACTACCCCGGCTGCAGTGTGCCACATGGCCCTGCTGTCCTCAGATAAGAACCTGCTGCTGTCTGACCACAACAGCTGGAAATGTTCTCCCTTGTTGAGCTGATCTTGTTGAGACTCAAGCTGAGCTATGACACAGTCGACAAGCACACAGAATGAGTGGATTCTCTGGGGGCAGCTTCTGGCAGCCAAAAAGCCTCCCATGTGCCGTTGGGTGCAGGTTTTCTATTTGGAGTTGATAGGGAGCTTTGCCCTGGATGCTTCCTGTGTGTTGAAGACAGAAAAGAGGTTCCAGGAGGGACCCAACTGCAACTTTTCCAACAATCAGACTTTCTCTGGACCTCTCAGCAATATATTTATTTTTCCTTGGTTAGGGACAGAAATACATGGAAGAGGATAGTCCTTAAGTTCTTCCTTTCTCCTTCATCTCTGTAATTTATAGTGTCTGCAATCTAGGAATTGCAACACTTACAATAATTGGCCTCTGTTGAGATTACTCTCTCCTTGTGCTACACCTCTTCCCAACCCCACTTTGAGTTA
The DNA here is from genome assembly GCF_017311325.1 of Ursus maritimus. Classification (NCBI taxonomy): domain Eukaryota; kingdom Metazoa; phylum Chordata; class Mammalia; order Carnivora; family Ursidae; genus Ursus; species Ursus maritimus. The sequence goes on from NW_024423675.1 coordinate 40,957,610, forward strand.
CCCAGTATCCAGAATTCTATGTTTATCATTCCCTTGCTTTTAAAAATGATCCTACCAATCACATATGTCTGTATGCTTAAACAACATAGTGTTTAGTCTCTCAGTTTTATAGATACGATGCCATACTATTACAGATTTCTGGAACTCAGTTTTTTCCCCCACTTACCAATGTGTTTCTAAAGTTCATCCATGCTGTTCTGTGGAGTAGAGATCATTGACTTTTCCTGCTGTATACTAGACCAGAGTGCATTTATTCCTTGTTGACATTTGGGTTGTTTCTGGCTTTTAGAAATCTGAATTGGAGCTGCTCCGAACTTTCTTGCCCGTGGCTCCTGGAGCACTCTTGCCACTCTTCATCTAGTGTGATCGCCTTAGAAGGGACTCGCTGGCTGTTTGCTGCACATCACTTGTTAGGCCAAATTATTTTCCTAAACAATTGTTCTACTTTATTAGCAATCTACGAGTTCTCATTGATTCACACTCTCTTAACATTTGGTAGATTTGATTTTGCAGAAGATTCGTGAGGGAGAAGGAATTTTCCCTGATTTGAGAGTCTGGGCTAATTAATGCCTTTCAAGTAGAGAAAAATGCTCCTCTCTGTCATGCTTGCATGTTTGAGTACATGAGTCCTTTTTTTTTTTTTAATGTACTTTATTCATACCTGTCGATTCAACCATTGCTTAGGAGTGGGGCCTGGCAACAACCTTCAGAGAGACCACCAGAGAGAAAACATCTAATTCTCTCATGTACCATCTCAGATCTCCCTACCTTATGGAAGTAAAGACAGTAATTTTTGGGCTCCCTCATTCTTACACAGAAAAGACAGGCAGGTGATGTCTACCCTGGGCATCCCCACTGCTCAGGTGTTGAAAGTAGCTCTGTGCTGGATGGTCCTAATTCCACAACTTGAAAGCATTCAGGCTTGCTTTTTGCAAGAAGTGGGTGTGGTATGTCTGGAAAGGGAGAGGCAAAGATACAGACTTCACTGTCTCTTCTTACTAACTTTAGAGTATGTGTGTTATCCTCAGAAACAAGGTGAACTCACTAATGCCCTGATCTGTTCTGCACTAACAGGAGAGGTCTAGCATTCTGATCTAAGTTACAAAGAAGCATTTCACCAGGACTTTCAAGTGGCAAGAACTTCAAGCTAGGTAAGGAAGAGGACAAGGCAGAAAGGCAACTGGAAAGATAATGACATGCCAGTTAGTTGACTTAAGCTTGAGGCTAGACCAAATTTCACGCCAAGAGAATGTAGGGAGAAAATCATGATTGTTATTTATTTATATGAATTCAATTTTCTTCCCAGCAAACCTAGAAATTCTACTTACCCTCTTCAGAGATTTGTGTTCTCCTGTACAACAAACCTTGAAATAATAAAATAAAGTCTGAACTTTTTCTTTTCTGATATCAAACATTTCTATATTTAAGAAATCCACGTTTAGGACTGCATTTCATAGTGATCAGCTGGCTGTTCCATGTTACATAAGCACAAATCTGACTTTTGGTAAATTATCTACCTCCAAATTTTTCCTAAAGTCTTGGAAAATACATGTTATGTTCGAGGTCACAATTTGTTCTTGCCATTTCTGAATATATCTGTGTGTGCTGATTTATGGAATGGTAGCCCTTCCCAAACAGAGAAGACCTTGTTCATTCGGTATGTGCACTTGGATATTGTCATCTTCTCCTTCTTCTCCTCCTCCCCTTCCTCCTCTGCTCCCCCTTTCTTCTCCTTCTCTCTCCTTTCCTTTCTTCTCCTTCTCACTCTTCCTCTTTTTCTCCTTCTTAATGAAAATCTTCTATTGGAAAAGTGGTGCAATAAGGAATGATGAAATTTACTAGCTTAAAAAAATTCTGAATTGTAAAAATGCAATTCTTTAGCCAAAAAACACTTCCTCTCTTGTTCCTTGTCATTAGAAGTATGTATGTGTATAATAAATAGGCTATTTGCCATTGCTTTTTATTCCCTGGAAATAGACTTTTTAATTCACTAGACATTTTCCAAATTAAGCAAAGGAAACTGGAAGATAAATTTATGACTACAGTTTCTGGGGAATAAACATGAGGCCAGTTGGATATAATTCCTGTGAAGTAAGGGTGGTGCAACAGAGCAATGAAATCAGAACAGTCTAACTAGCCAATAAGAATGATTCATAGAATAATATAATCTTAGGTTTGAAGGGATTCTTAAAGGTCATCTAGTCCAGGAACATGATTTACACCAAAGAATTTTTTCACTTGGCAACATAAAACCAAAGTTGTGTAGTTTGTTTTCTAGAACCAATCCAAATTATTCTGGCAAAATTATATTTGTCTTACACTGTAATAACAAATTTAATGTATTAGAGGTTTTCAACCTGTAATCTATAAATGGGCCACAAGGGGAGCCCAGGGGCCCTCTGAAATGGAATGTAAAATTGTGTAGGACTGTGTATATTTGTGCTTTATTCTAAACAGAAATATTGGTCGATATAACCTAGGTAAACAAAAGCTCTTTGGGATTCTCAGCAATTTAAAATATTTAAAGGAATTTTATAATCAAAGAGTTTGCAAACCTTTGTCTTATACCCTACTGCTATCTTCATTTCTTTCAAAAAATAAATACCTAGTGTATTCTCCTGGGCCTCTAAAACAAATACTTTTAATGCCTCCAAATTAGACTGCCTGCTTGTATCTCTCCCTTTCCCACTGCCAAAGACTAATCATCATCCTGGAACTTAAGTTTTATCATACAATCAGAAGTAACTCTTAAAGATAATTTACTTATTTTTATAGTGATGAAATTGAAGTCCAGGAAGGTAAGTGATTTGTCTCAGGTCACATGGGTAGAGTCAGTCCTAATCTGGATTCAAAACCTCCAGACTTGTAAGTCTAAGCCTCACAGCTGGCATTTAAGGTTGACCCAGTCACTTGATCTACTTGTCCTACTATTCTTCTTTTTTTTTTTTTAAGATTTATTTTTATTTATTTGAGAGAAGAGAGAGAGAGCACAAGCCAGGGGGTTGGTAGAGGGATTGGGAGAGGGATAAGCAGACTCCCCACTGAGCAGGGAGCCAGACAACCACGCAGGGCTTGATCCCAGGACCTTAAGATCATGACCTGAGCTGAAGGCAGACACTTAACCACCAAGGCGCCCCTAGTTCTACTGTTCTTAAACACCCTTGCTCTAGGCATCTCATTTCTTTTATAGTCCCCTGAACCCACCAGACTCACCATTACCTCCAGGTTAAGAACTCCTGGTTTGAAAGAGCTAGTCTTTGCTCTCACTCTTTCCCATACCCAGAATGGTTCCTACCCTTTAAAATTCCATTTATCTCATTTATTTTCTATATTAGAGAACAAATGCACGTAACTATGCCCTAAATCATCCATGTAGTACATTATCAAACAAGAGTTCTTGCCTGGCTCCCTACCTCAGAACCCTACTGCACAGAAACAACTACTCAACTCTTAACCATTTCTTCCATTGTGTATCACCATATTTCTTAATAACATGTTTTTAAAATGATGTTTCTTAATGTGTTAACATTGGAAATTATCTACTGACTACCTACTCCTAGATGGCCAGGATTTAACACCTACCAGAGCCACACAGACATGCCCTTCCTCTTATTCTTCCAATATAGTTGTATCAGAATATTTGGCTGAATCAGCATTTAGTTTATCGGATTACACCATATAAAAAATTGCTGCTATAAAACTATTTTGTAACTTCTTGGTTTTATAATTTATTTTTTAATTTACATGCAGCAAAAATATTTATGTGGGTTATTTCTGGACTCTTTTATTCTGCTCCACTGAGTGATGAGGATATCCTTTCACAAATACCATCGTGCCTTGCTTCCTGTTCCTTGACGGTAAATTTTAAAAGCAGGGTTCTGAGTTCTCTCATTTCTTTCTTCTTCTTCAAAATTATTTTGGCTCTTCTAGTTCCTTCCCCTTTCCATGTAAATTTTAGGATGAGAACAAGGGATTCTTTGGAAGATACTTTTTATCCAGAAGAATATTTTCTGTTAGGGGTTCACATGCCTGCTACTGAGACTGTATAGTTCCATACCTGAGACTGGCCTTGAGGCAGATCCCAGACTGAAAAATGAAAGAAAAATGCAGATCCTCCTGATACTCTCCAGCTTGCAGGGCCTTTATTCCTTTTTAGATGTGATGGCATTTAAATAAGCAGATTTTGAGTAAGGCAGAGTACTCTCCATAGTGTGGCTGGGCCTTTTCCAATCAGTTGAAAGCCTTCAGCCAAAAGAATGAGGTCTTCAGAAGAGGAGGGATTTCTATCTCTTTGGGCTGAAGACGACAATAGCTACTCTTCCCTGGGTCTGCCCTGCAGATATCAGACTTGCTAGCCCTCATAATCACGTGAGCCAATTCCTATACAGATACAGATGCAGACATAGATATAAATTTTATAGAGATGTGCATCTTATTTCTTCTGTTTTTCTGGAGAACATTGACAAATATGGATACCTAGATACATAATATTTTTAAATCAATAAAGTAAATAAAAACAAAGTAATTTATAATAAAATTATGTCAAATCCAATATATAAATATTCAAGCAGTGTCCCAAGTCACGAGTGCTGCATAGCAAACAATCCAAAGTTTAGTAACATAAAATAACAACCATTTTATTAGACTCAGAAATTCTGGGTGTTAAGAACTCAGAAAGAGCAAAGCAGCGACAGTGTATCTCAGCACCAAAACATCTGAGGCCTCAACTAGAAGACTTGAGAGCTAAGAGTGACTCAGTAACTGCGACTAGAATCACCTGAATGTTCATTTACGCACATCTAGGGCTGGATTTTGGCTATAAGGTAAGACTTCAGCTGGAACTATTGGGCAGACCACGTGCAAGTGGCCTCTCTATGTGCTTGGGCTTCCCGTTGGCATGGTGGCTAGGTTCCTAGAGCATCACAAAAGAGCTAAGTAGACGTTGCATCACCTTTCACGACCTAACCTTTCAAGTCACATAAGGCAGGAGCCCACTTAGATCCGAGGGTAGAGAACCTAGACTCCACTTCTTGATGGGATGAGTGCCACAGTCACATTGTAAGAGGATAGATGGACTGATGAATGGTGCTGTGGCCATTTTCGGAAAATGCAACTTATCATAAGCTAGATAAAAAATAATTCTTTTTGTGCTTCCAAAATATTCTATGAAGGACAATTCCTGATCCAATTGAGAATTAATATTTTAGAGCTATGGGAAACCACTGGTGAGAAAAAAGTACATACAATCTTATCTTTATACAGATCACTTTTAGAGCAATAGTGATTAGAGTATGAAATAAGAGTAAATATAGGTAAGTCCCTCAGAAGGTTCCAGATAAGAAATAATGATAGCTTTAGACCAGGGTTGAATGGGAAATGGAGAAAATTGCATGAATTTGTTAAGTTTTGAAGAAAAAATCCATAAGATTTGCTGATTAATATATACAGGGGGAGGTGATGAAGAGGATGTCATGGTGTCGACAATGATGCCTAGTTTTCCTGTTGGCTCATGGGGAAAAGGTTTGGAGAAAGATTACAATTAAGTTTTTAATCTGAGTTTTTAGAACCATATTTAAAATCTTTCTGAAATTATTGTTTCTGTAAGGAGAACAGAATTAACTTAGTGTTTGCTTAGATAATGGTGGCGTGGTGAATTAGCTGAGAGGAAAGTATTTTATTTTTCACATCTCTAGGAAAATGATCCTTCTAAGTTTTAAAGTTGAGCCATTCTGTCACCATTATATCATCTTGGCCAAACACAACTAATCTTACCAGTTCTGCCCTAAATTTATAACTCGAAGTGTCAAACTTCAGCTACACCTGTTGATATTCTCTCAGAAAAAAGAGAAGGTCTTGATGCAATTTGACCAGAGATCTGACTGGAAAGAAAAGCCTGTAGTGACAGTGGTGATAATGGCTTGCCAATACTCTGGCTACAAAATAGCACATTTTGGAAACGCAGAACAGCAAGAGAAATAACCTGAAAGGAAAGAGTGCTCAATCTCCGGAGGTACTTGTTTTTTGGCCATTTCTTCCCGCCACTGTCTTCTGAAACAAAAAACTAAAAGAAGACAAAGAAGATCCTTTCTAAATTTTATTGTTTTACTGGAAAATAACATTTTGGAGGATATTAGTTTTGCCGCTGACCACTATGGGTCCTCTTAAAATGAGAATGGTATTTATATAAAATACAATAGTGTATTTTATAACATTTCCTTTCCCACTTTTGTAAAGAGTTAATTTAAACTACTAAAAAAAGGGGGAGTGGAAATGAGTAGGTTCTAATTTTCTGCTATGGGAAGAAATCAGAAATTGAATGAATGATATACTGTATTTACTTTCACTCTTAATTTCTTAATTTACATATATATTATAGGAAAACGTGTGGCATGTGTAGTCAGATACACTTAAGTTTGAATAAATGTGATCTGGAAAGTACATGTTATTTCTTCCCTTTGGCTTTCTCATCTTTCTACAGTGGAGTTCACAATACCTCCCTAGAAGTATTGAGGTAGATTTGAAAGAATAGATGTAAAGGACATAATCATAGTACCATAAATATAGTATGCATTTAGTAAATGTTTATATATTAATTTCATTGCATTTTTACTAATTCATTGTCATAGGTGATTTAATCAAAACACGTTTTCAAAGTATAGCTAGAGCAAGTTGGATCATTTTTCTTAGGATATGTCAGAACACTATGACACCAAACCAAATTGAAGAAAACCGCTGTAAAGACACAACAATAAACATGTGAAGTACACACTATCTTGAAGAAAGTTCTAGGCCTTCAATATACAATAATTTAGAATGCAAAGCTTGTTCTTGAGGTGTTTAGAAGCTACATGTTAAAGGACAATGCATGGGGGGAGGAGAGAAAGACATATTTGCAAGACCCTTAATTTAAAATTTAAAATTATCATCAAAAGTCCTGATTTACAGTGGGGAAAGGAGGACCTACCGAGCTGTGCATTGTGAAATATCATACTCAACTTATATTCTTGAGATAGACTCTCTTGAGAATCTTCAAAGTATATATACACATTGGAGAGAATACTTAATATTGGATGGGATTCTAAGGAAAGACATGCATAGTCTTAAAATTAATTTCAGCAAGTTACAATAAAATTTTAGTTTTAATTTTGTTCAAAAATTTGTTAAAAATTGTGTCACTCCCTTTTTAGCATATGATTTTCTATAATCTATTTCTTACATTATTAGACTGATTATTTTCATTCTCTTTTCATGAGCGTAAGGATAAGAAGATAATAATAGCTTAAATGAGGATGCAGTTGAAATGTTCCTAGTTTGACTATAATTCCTAGCATACAGTATATGTTCAGTAAGTATTGAGTGAATTATTTATCTGCTTCCACACTGAAGCAAAACAGGAATATAATATTGACTACTACTAATAATATTGTCTAGTCTACTAATGCCTGCTATCAAACCAATGATACTATTCAGCATAAATAATGTAATTTATTAATATGGTTCTTTTCATGCTTTTTTCTAATAAAAGGAAGATGGGAAAATCCCAGTGCCTTATGAAAACTGAGTGGACGGTTATAAAAAGTATTCTTTTATTTATTATTATAATAATAGGATAATTATATTAAAATATGACTTTTGTGGATATCAGGTACTATTTTAAAGGATTCTGTAGGATAAAAGAAAGTTAGACATATTTGTGATATTGTCAAAAGAGAATCTGAACTATAATTGCTCTACCAGATGTAAAGTGGAGCCAAGTCTCATATAAATTCAGTAATAACGTTTGAAGTTTACTTTTTTTTAAGATTTTATTTATTTATCAGAGAAAGAGAGAGACAGAGCACAAGCAGGGGGAGCGGCAGGCAGAGGGAGAAGCAGACTGCCCGCTGAGCAGGGTGCCCGATGTGGGGCTGGATCCCAGGACCCTGGGATCATGACCTGAGCTTAACTGACTGAGCCACCCAGGCGTCCCAATAATGTTTGAAGTTTAAAGTGAATTATGATTTTAGTCTTTGATCTAGCCTAATTTTCATTGAGTTATGCTAATAGCTGGTGTAGATACTAAACTGATAAGACTGTTTAAATGTATTCATAATACTTAGGCTAATATTTAAGACACTTTCAGAAAAGATGTTCTTAAGGAAAACGCATGTAATAACTGAACAAGAAAATCTATTCAGAGTGGAATTTGAAAGAGACTTATGTACTCTAGTCATTTTTCTTTTTGCAAAGAGCTGTTTTAGAATGAGTCTTCTCATGAGGAGGTGATATTCTGTAACATAAATGATATGACTGTTAGAGAATTACAGTATAACATTCTAGCACTTATCAGCTTATTATTCTGATGTGTCATCTGGATTGTGAGGACCTTGATGCATTGGCATTAAGTTTGATTTAGTTGTCTTTGAATTCTCCCCAGTCTAAGACAGTGACAAATAGGGACAGAGAAGACAATTAAAAAGCTTCTTACCTGGGCTGGATATATTTTCACCAGGGACAACAAGTTTGCATTTCCCACTGCCCTCTACCCTGTGTATTCCTGGAACTGAAACCAACAAGTACATCTTCCAGACCCCTTTGCCAGCGGGATGCAGTTCAGACACTGCCAACAAAAGCTTTTACAGGCAATGTGAAAGGCTGAAGGAGGTGACGCCATTATCGCCCCTTGGGCAAGTGGATTCATCAGATGGCAAATGTGAGGTTCTGTAATGGTTTTAGGCAACCTTCTAACCACTCCCTGACGGTGTGGGCAGTTGAAATCTTAGCTGTGGTTTCCTGCCATTTCTACTATGTCATTCCCAAGCAACTAATACTCTGTTATGTTGATTACTGCTGGCAATACTGAAGTGGTGTCTGTATCACTAATCAATCTATGACTTAAAATACTGAGTAAAGTAATTGAATGAAGTTACTTCAAAATAAATCTTCAATTAGGGATAAACCAAGAAGATGAACAATGAACATAAAATAAGGCAAGCTGATTTTATGTACCAAACCTGCAACTATAAAAGCATAAGTCAAAAATGCCACTCTTGGGGCGCCTGGGTGGCTCAGATGGTTAAGCGTCTGCCTTCGGCTTGGGTCATGATCCCAGGATCCTGGGATCGAGCCCGGAGTCGGGCTCCCTGCTCGGCAGAGAGCCTGTTTCTCCCTCTCCCTCTGCTGTTCCCCCTGCTTGTGCTCTCTTGGTCTCTCTGTCAAATAAATAAATAAAATCTTTTAAAAAAAAATGTCACTCTTCACATCATGTATCCTAGCCATTAAACGTAGATAATACCAAAATTCTCACTTAATTCATTCTTATTCTGTTTAGGTTGCCATAACAAAATACTGTAGTCTGGGTGGCTTAAACAGCAGAAATTTATTTCTCATAGTTCTAGAGACTGGGAAGGCCAAGATCAAGATGCCAGCAAGGTAGGTTTTATGTTGAGACCTCTTCTCCTGGTTTGTAGTCTGCCACCATTCTGCTTTGTGCTCGCAGGACCTCTTTGTGCACATAGAGAGGTGGGAAGGGAGTAAAAGGNNNAGAGGGGATAAGACCTCTCTCTTCCAGCGATCCTAACAGGTATGACCTCATTTAAGCTTAATTATTTCCTAAAGCCCTATCTCCAAATACAGTCACCCTGGGGGTTAGGGTCTCAACATACGAATTTTGGGGATACACAATTCAGTCCTTAAGATTCATTGAGGAGGACACGTATTGTATGGTGCACTGGGTGTTATACGCAAGTCATGAATCATGAAACTTTACATCAAAAACTAGGGATGTACTGTATGGTGACTAACATAATATAATTTAAAAAATATTATTTAAAAAAAAACAAAAAGCAAAACAAAACAACACAAAAAAGGTTCATTGAGAATTCATTCCACATAGTGAGGATTAAAACCATAAAACTGAGAAAAATATTATAAAGACCAGAAGTTCAAATTGTTGGCATATTGACCTCCTGCATTTGTAAGCTTAGAATAACTATCTCTCTTATTTTTCTTCATTTTAAATATTATAGTTATCTCCTATCCTAATTCAGTCTATTCCTTAATAAAATTAATATGCACCTTTTGAAGAAATAGTACTCTGATAAAAGTCAGTTACACTTATCATATAGTAATCAAACTTCTATAGACTGAAATATGCCACTGATTTCTGTTTACAAAGAGATTTACAATATCCTCTTGTTTCTACTTTAAATTCTGTAATGTAGATATAAACACCAAAAAATCTATTTTCAAAACTTTCTCCCTTCTCAACTATTCCATTTCTATCTGAGGCATATAATCCATACATTATCCATCTCTCATTTCTTTATAATTTTCCCAAATTTCTGTACTAGTTTTTTCATTGCTTCTCTGTAAGATTTATAATAAAATTACTTTAAAAATTACTTAAAATTATTAAAAATAAAATAATCTTTGAAGATATTTTACACATAATCAGACTTTCTCATTATCTTCATCATCATCCTACTTTCCTTAACTCACCACCACTATAGTTTGCTCACTATATTCTTTTCTAATTAATTATGTGAAATGTACATATTTTAATCGATTTATAATATTATTTCTGATATTAGGTATGGATTTCATTTACTCCTTGACATTTTCTATGATAATCATCTTCCTAAAAGTGGCAAAGCATGACAGTGAAAAAAAGCCCTGAACCTGAAGTTGAGACTTGAAGTCTAGTCCTGCTTCTGTCACTAACTATGGATCTTGAGTAACTTGGCTACCTGCCTTGTCATCTATAGAAGTACACCATTAGACTATATATTTCCAAACTGCTTCTAACTATGAATTTATTTGTTACTTCTTTTACTTACAGATTCATTGAGCATCTACACTGCAGATTCTATACTAAGCACTATGATAAGATTTTTTTTTTTTTTTTTTTTTTTTTTTTTTTTTTTTAGTAAAAGATGCATAGCCTCTTATGGAGCTTACACCTTAGAATGGGAGACAAAACAATGTGAAAAATAAATGAAAGAGGAAAGAGGGAAGAAGCGTCTTCACTCTTGTTCCTTACGGTATCTGTAGTAGTTTATGAAAGTCTGACATAGAGTGATAATGAACATCTATTAAATGAATTGATCAAAACGCATGAAGGGATCAATGTAAAGTATAAAATGAGAAGGCATAATAGACTAAGTTTTACATATATAGATAAAATCTTATTTGATGATATAAAATATAATCCAAATTTTGGGCACATTTTTGGCATTTAATCTCAATTTAATCACCTTATACCATGATTCCAAATTAATTTATATGTTTTCTCCACCAGAAATAGTAACGATGCTTAAACATTGAAAAATCTGAGAAATAGAGTCAAATAGACAGTAGACTGCTTAATAATACCTACAATACCAAGTCAGCTGGAGTACTGAATTTATATAAATTATTTTTAGAAATTAGTCATCATGATAATTCTTTAAAATTTGACCAGCAAGCTTGATTTAAACTACTTCTCAAAAATATAAGTTTTAGATGTTTTCTCCAATTGTGCTGATTATGCTACCTCCAGCAGTTAGTGTCTGAAAGGGGAGAGTGATGTTTCAGCAGCCTAGCAATGTGAGACACTTTTCATTCTGTCCTTTCTGATTTACAATTAATTGGACATCCATAACCGAAGGGGCAAAAAAAGGGGGCCTCTGCACAGCATTCCAGGACACCTGAAAGATCCACCATCTCTGTGCCCAGAAGTCAGTGGATTGGACTATGGAGGAGGCAGCAGAGTGAGGAAAGTGTCAGTGGAGCCAGGGGCAGCAGACGCAGTGCTGACAGAGAAGGCAGTGGCCAGTCAGGCAATGAGCCAGCACCACCCTTCTGGCAGAGGAGGTAGGGTGGGGCCCTGCCCAGGCTTATGCACTGCAGCTGGAGGGACCACTTGCTTTCTATGCAAAGAAATTACAATCATTTGGGGGAAGGAAATTAAAGTAGGCAGGTGAAGAGAACTAACTGAAGAAATGTGTCTCCTGCCTGCACCAGGGGCAAGAAGTCCACCCACAGACCTCTGGAACCCCCTTCAGAATCCCCCTACTGTGTGTGGGCACCCCCAAAGCCCCAAGAGCTAAGTACATACATCCCACCTCCACTCTGCCACCACCCTTTGCTTTTTCATTTGTTTGTTTTCTAGGCATATGCTCTCAACCTTAGCAGTGAAATCAGATCTGGTAAGAAAAACCAAAAACCTGTGCTATAACACCAACTTCTAGAAAAAAGGGAAGAAAAAGGAAGGCTCCTAAGTACCCACCTGTTGAATTGTTAGAATCAAAATAAGCAAAGCCTTGCCTAAATAAGAAAGATGTTTGCAGTGGCAAGCACTGGCAGAAGCTCTTCCCATGGACACCATGAAAAATCATGGTAATACAGTATCACAAAGAGGAAATTACAATTTCCAGCAGCCAAACCCAAAGACATAGAATATGAATACATGAAGGAAAAATAAAGGCTTTCCCAAACAAAAGCTTAGGGAATTCACTACTGCTTGACCTGCCTTACAGGAAACGTTGAAAGGAGCACTTCAAGCTGAAACTTAAAAAGACAAAAGTACACAAACTCAAATTAAGGTGATAAGTAGTCTGTCAGCATTAGAACACAGTGACTCTTTTTTAGAATAGTATATTAAACACTTAACTATAGCATAAAGGTTAAAGGGAAAAAAGCATTAAAAATAAACATTGTTACTACAGCTTGGTAACAAAATCACAGTACAAAAAAGATAATTTGTCACACCAAAATATAAAAGGGGAAGAATACAAATTGGAAACTTTATAGGTGAGTGAAGATAACTGGCTATCAGCAGAAAAAAAAAGACTATTTTATCTATAAGATGTTTTATGCAAGCCTCATAGTAACCGCAAAGTAAAATCTAGAGCAGGGACACCAAACATAACAAAAGGGGAGACTGAGGAAATCACCATGGAAAACCACCAACTTACAAACAGACAGAAACAGAAGGAAAAAGAAACAATGAGAGACAAAATAACCAGAAGTCAAAAAATAATGTGACAGGAGTAAATCCCTGCATACCAATAACAACTTAAATATAAATAGATTAAACTCACAAATCAAAAGGTACACCATGGCTGGATGGATTAAAAAAACAAAACAAAACCCAAAAAAACAAAAAACAAAAACCCAAGACCTAACTATATGCTGCCTACAAGGACTCATTTCAGCTTTATTGGCATACATAGTCTCAAAATTAAAAAGATGGAAAATGATATTAAAGCAAACAGAAATGAAAAGAAAGCAAGCATAGTCATACTTATATCAGACAAAATAAACTTCAAGCCAAAAAGTATAACAAGAGATAAAGAAGGTCATTATATAATACAAATGGAGTCAATACATCAATAAGATATAATAATCATGAACATAGATATTCCCAGCATCTGAACACACACATATATATATTAAGCAATTAATAACAGGTCTTAAGGGAGATATAGACAACAATACAATAATTGTAGGAGACTTCAATATCCCACTTTGAGCAATGGATAGATTGTCCAGACAGAAAATCAACAAGGAAAAGTTGGAATTGAACCACTTTAGAACAAATAGACTTAATAGACATATACAGAAGATGCTATCCAATAGCAGCAGAATTATCTTCTTCTCAAGTGCACATGGGACATTCTCCAGGATACATCATATGATAGGCCACAAAACAAATCTTAGCAAATTTGGGATTAAAATCATATGAATTATTTTCTCTGACCATAATGTGATGAAATTAGAAACGAACAACATGAGGAAAGTGAGAACTACAAATATACAGACGTTAAACAACAGGCTTCCAAACAGCCTTTGGGACAAAGGAGAAATCAAAGGGGAAATTAAAAAGTATTTCAAAACAAATGAAAATGAAAACACAACATAACCAGTATTGTGTAATGCAGCAAAAGCACTCTGAGAGGAAAGTTTATAGCAACAAATACATATATTAAGAAATTATAGAGATCTCAAATAACATAACTGCACCTCAAGGAACTAGAAAAGGAATAATAAATTAAGCTCAAAGTTAGAAGAAGAAAGGAACTATAAAGGATCAGAGTGAAAACAAATGAAATACAGACAAGAAAAACAATAGAAAGGATGAAGAAAACTAAGAGCTTGTTCTTCAAAAAGATAAACAAAATTGACAAACCTTCAGCTAAATTAACTGCAAAAAAAAGAGACTCACATAAATAAAATTAGAAATGAAAGAGGAAACATCACAGATGATACTACAGAAATACATAGAATCATAAGAGACTACTTTGAACAACTATATGCCAACAAATTACACAACCTAGAAGAAATGGATACATTTCTAGAAATGCACACCTCCCAAGACTAACTCAGGGAGAAACAGAAAATCTGAACAAACAAATAATGAGTAAAGAGATTAATTCAGTAATCAAAGAACTCCCAAAATAGAAAACTCCAGGACAGGACAGTTTCACTGGAAAATTCTACTAAACTTTTATAGAAGAATTAATACCAATCCTCCTCAAACTCTCCCAAAACCTTGAAGAGGGAAGAATGCATCCAAACTCATTTTACAAGGCTAGCATTACTTATACCAAAACCAGATAAGGATGTCATAGGGAAAGAATTGCTATAGGTCACATCCATGATGACTATAGATTCAAAAATTCTCAATAAAATTCTAGCAAACTGAATTCATGTTTTTTACACCATGACCAAGTGGGATTTATCCTTGTAATGAAAAGATGATCCAGTGCAATGAATGTAATGTAATATATCCATAAATCAATAAAATGAAGGATAAAAACCCCATGATCATAACAGACACAGAAAAAACACTTGAAAATATACATCCTTTGATAATAAAAACCCTTCGCAGATTGGGTATAGAAGGAACATACCTCGACATAATAAAAGCCATATACGACAAACCCACAACTAACATTATACTCAATGGAGAGAAATTAAACAAATTTTCCCCAAGATCAGGAACAAGACAAGGAAAAAGAAACAATGGAGAGACAAAACAAGACAAGGATGCCTACTGTCATCACATCTGTACAGTATACTATTGGAAGTCCTAGCTAGAAATTAGGCAAGGCAAAGAAATAAAGAAACATCTAAATCAGAAAGGAAGAAGTAAAATCGTCATTATTTTCTGATGATACGATTTTGTATATAGAAAATCCCAAAGAATCAGTCAGAAAACTGTTGGGATAATCAACATTTTCAGTAAGTGGCAGGATACAAAATCAATATACAAAAATCCACTGCATTCCTTTATAGTGATGATAAAGAATCTGAAAAAGAAATAAAATTCTTTCAATTCAAAAAACATCAAAAACAATAAAATACTTAGAAATGAATTTAACTAAGTAAATGAAAGAACGTACAATGAAAATTACAAAACTTTGCTAAAAGAAACCAAAGAAAACACAAACAAATGGAAAGATATCCCATGTTCATAGATGAGAAATTTATATAAATTTTTAAAACGATAGAAAGGATCAAGAAAACTAAGAGCTTGTTCTTCAAAAAGATAAACAAAACTGACAAACCTTCAGCTAAATTAACAGCAAAAAAGAGAGACTCATATAAATAAAGTTAGAAATGAGGAAACATCACAAATGGCATACTACCTTAAAATGGCCATACTACCTAAAGCTATCTACAGATTCAACACAATTCCCACCAAAATACCATAGGTATTCTTCACAGAAATAGAAGAAACACCCCTAAAATGTGTGGAACCACAAAAGACCCCAAATAGCCAAAACAGTCCTGAGAAAAAAGAAAACAAAAACAAAAACAAGACTAGAGATATTAACAAAACTAGAGATATTTTGCTTCTGGGTTTCAAACTATACTACAAAGCCACACTAATAAAAACAGTATGGCATAAAAGTAGACACATCAGCTAATAAAATGGAATAGAGAACCCAGAATTAAACCCTGGCATATATGGTCATCTAATAATTGGCAGAATCAAGAATATCTAATGGTTAAAGAATATTCTCATTAATAAATAGTATCAGAAAACCTGGAGAAACACATGCAGAACAATGAAATTGGACTCCTATTTCACACCACTCATAAAAATTAATGTTAAATGGATGAAAGTCTTTAACATAAGAAGTAATACCATAAAATTTCTAGATAAAAACATAAGAAAGAAGCTCATTGATTGGTCTTGGCAATAAGTCTTTAGGCATGAAGTCAAAAGCACAAACAACAAAAGAAAAAAATCAACAAATATGACTGGATCACTCAAGAGCTTCTGCACAGTAAAATGAACAATTAACAAAATGAAAAGACAACCAAGCTGAAGCAACCATCA
This sequence comes from Ursus maritimus, assembly GCF_017311325.1. Classification (NCBI taxonomy): domain Eukaryota; kingdom Metazoa; phylum Chordata; class Mammalia; order Carnivora; family Ursidae; genus Ursus; species Ursus maritimus. The sequence goes on from NW_024423675.1 coordinate 40,973,919, forward strand.
ACTTAATATAAACTGCTATAAGATACTATATACAAACCTAATGGTAACCACAAATCAAAAGCCAGTAACAGATATGCAAAAAATAAAGAGCAAGGAATCCAAGTACATCAAATCGTGAAGAGAAGAGGGAAGCAAATCATGAAAGAGGGCAAGAGAGAAGAACTATAAAGAACAACCATAAAATAAGTGACAAATGGCAATAAGTACATATCTATCAATAATTACTTTGAATGTAAATGGACTAAATGCTCCAGTCAAAAGACTGAATGGATAAAAAAGCCAGACCTATCTTTATCCTGCCTCCAAGAGGCTCATTTCATACCTAAAGTCACATGCAGATTGAAAGTAAAAGGATGGAAAAGCATTTACCGTGCAAATGGAAGTGAAAAGAAAGCAGGGTAACAATACTTATATCAGACAAAATAGATTTTAAGACAAAGACTGTAACAAGAGACAAAAAAGTACACTATATTACCATAAAGGGAATAATCTAATACTATATAACAATTGCAAATGTTATGCACCCAATATGGGAGCACCCAAATGCATAAAGCACCTAATAACAAATATAAAGGAAGTAATCAATAGTTATACAATAGTAGTAGGGGACTTTAACACCCTACTTACATCAATGGACAGATCATCCAAACAGAAAATCAACAAGGAAATAGTGACCTTGAGTAACACATTGGGCCAGATGACTCTAACAGATATATTCAGAACATTCCATCCTAAAAAAAGCGGAATACACATTTTTTCAAGTATACATATGCACCTCCATGTTTATTGTAACATTATTCACAATAGCCAAGATATGGAATCAACCCAAATGCCCATCAATGAATGAATGGATAAAAAAAGATATGGTATGTATTATTTAGCCATGAGGAGGGAGGATATCCTCCTATTTGCTACAGCATGGATGGACTTTGAGCACATTATGTTTAGAGAGATAAAAGAGAAGGACAAGTCCTATATGATTTCACTTAAATGTGGAATCTAAACCCTGTAGGGCACCTGGGTTACTCAGTCAGTTAAGTGCAACTCTCGATTTTGGCTCAGGTCATGATCTCAGGGTTATGAGATCAAGCCCCACCCAGTGTGGAGCCTGCTTGAGATTCTCTCCTTCTCCCTCTGCCCTTCCCCCCAGTTCGCATGCTCTCTGTCTCGCTCTCTCCCTCTCTCAAAAAAAGAAAGAAAAAAAAAAGAAAAAAGCAAACCTATAAGAAAAACAGAGAGTAAATAGTGGTTATCATGGAATGTGGGAAGTGGATAATGGTGTTTAAGGGTAGAATTTTATAGCAAGTAGTAAATAATCCAAAAAGACCTAATGCACAGTATAATGAATATAGACAATAATATTATACTATAATCATGTAATGTGATAAATATGGCTACATTGGCAATTGTATTACAATGTATAAATGTATCAAAGTAACACTGTACACTCTAAACTTAAACAACGCTCTACAGCAAATTTACTTTTAAAAGAATACATAATCTAGATTAAATATAAATTTTGTCAAGCCATTACATAATTTAACAAGTTCTAAATTCCATGGAAAATGACTATATCATCCCTGACTGTAATAAAAATTTTAAAAAGAACCCACAAATATAAATCTTGCTTAATATACTATTTGTATAATACAAATTATTATTATTCAATAAGACATATTATTATTTATAATATTGACATTATTTTTAAAATACAATTAATTGCAAGAAGCTTTCGGGGGGGTAACTAAAGGAGTACTACAGTTGGACTTTGGCATTTTTAATTCATAAATATTTAATCTTACCTTAAAGGCAACATTAAATATGTGATCTCATATACTACAAAGTTTTTTCACCAAGAATCTCCGGAGGAACAGCCTAATGCATTAACTTTAATCTGGTTTTTCGTTTATTCCCCTCCCCCAAAAATTTCTTTACATTGAACACTAAATTGAATGCATTAATCTTTTCTGCTTCTAATGTATATGTTACATTTTTTTCTTTGACCCTTGCTATCCTGAAGCAGCAACATTAAATTCCCTTTTTTCCAAATTACAGTTTTAGATGACCATTTATCAGGTGTATATTAGAGGATAGTGTGGTTTTTAGAAATTCCATTTGCTATATGCTGTCTGTTATCTTTGCACAGAACTTTCATTTGTCATGGGATTTAGCTCTCAGCTGTGTTTAGTTTTTAGGTCTTGAGAACAAGTCAATCCATATTCAGACACCTAATGATATAATTTATGCAGTGCAAAAGACTTGACTGCCCTCTACCAACCTCTCTGTAGACAAGCCTTTTGAATGTAGAGTAACAATAAAAAAAGGATTTGTTGGCAAATCTCAAAGTTTCATAAAAAACATGACTCTATAACTTAGACTTAAAGACATTTGGCACAGTGTCAGAATCTCCTAGAATATTCATTTACCCCACACTAGCCCAAAATAACCAATGTCTCAATGTGTCTGTTGATTTGTTTTGAAATCTGTTCAAAACTAAAATGTAAGAGACTGGTAACACTAACTCCCATGAAATGAGAAAAATCCCACAACATGTATGACCAAGAATCTACCCCATGTTTTCCATAGAAAAATTCTCCCTTGATATACATAATTTATAAAGTAACAAATTATCTCCTGCATCCTACTTAGGAATATGAATGTGAAATAAATAAAAGTTGATCAGGGGATCACCTAGCATTGTTTTAATGCCAAGATTGTTTATAGTTTGTTTGAAAAAGTAATGACTAATTTTAAAATTGAGCTCTTATTTTATCCCATTAAGATTTATCTTGCTGCTTTAAAAACTGAATTTAACACTACATCAATCATTTTGTTTGTGAGAGTCCCCAAAATATTCCAATCCTTATTTAAATAGCATTTTATCAGGTATTCATTTCAATTTTAAATTTATTATATTATTTTGCCTCCATTTATAAAAGAAAGCTTTATGCTATTATTAATTTCTCAAGTGATTGCAGTTAGTATCCTAAATTATTGATTTCAAATAACTTTCCATCTTTCCATAAAGTAAGAGCCAAAGATTTATGAAAAAATACTAGGCAGTCTGAAATTTAGTATATTTTCCAAATATTTTATATTTGTAATGCCTACTTTGGGAGTTAATTCCTAATGGCCCAAAGAAATTTTCCACCCTTTGATGAAGTAAAAGCCTTACCAAAATTCATGTGATTTTGGCTACAGAGGTCTTTATCAAAGTTTATCATAAAATTCTAAACTACCCATCATAAAGCTATACATGAAGTTTGGATGCTAGTAAAATTAGTTAGTTTGGGAAGTAATAGTAATTTAAAGAGGTACGTGAAAGCCTTAGGACAGTACCAACAATGAACTAACTAAATTTTCTATGATAATATGCATCTCTCACATATGTATTAAATAAATGGTTGTTATCAATGAAGTGATTTATAGGTTATCTGGGGACATACCTCATAAACACATAGTCTTAGTGGATTTGCCTTATAAAGGTCAACTAATAAAGAATTCAAATGGTTATTACTCATTTTCCAGCTTCAGATCAAGCCCTGGCACGGAAGAATGGAAGGAACTTCTGATCTTCACATTCCCCAGGAGTCTGAACTCCCTGCTCTAAGGGCGTGGATATGTTGATACCTTTTATACCAGATTTTTCAAATATTTTTGACAGCAATCCACAAGAAATACATTTTGCATTGAAATACAACACACACACTCACACACACACACACACACGAAAAAAATTTCTACCATTGCTACATATGAAGTATACATATTTTCTCTGTTCTGTCTTGTCTTATTACATTTTTTTAAATGTTGTGTCTATATGACCAAGTTGATTTCATGACAACTAATGGATCATGGACTACAGTTTGGAAAATACTGTTCTAGACTATATCTAAATATTCATTGACATAGTCAAGAGTTTATCAGAGAAGAATGGAACAATTTAAAAGATAATAGTGCAGAGCACTAGATATAAAGACTTCTCACATCGGCTCAGGATCAGACAGGACAGTGGGCTTTATTGATGCTAATCTACTTCCTAGATCCTAAAGGTTTAGAGTGCATTTGAATTTCACCCTGGCATAAACACATTTGCTAGGTTATCTTTAGCTCTTGCCTCTCTTTGTCTCCCACACTAAATATTTTACTATCTTTTCTGAAATATCTCTTGAGCTTTTTCTTTCCTTTCTATTCCCATTGTTAAGTACTCTAGTCCAGGATCTCATTAATCGTACCCAGATCATTGCAGTGGCCCCTGAGTGCTCACCCTATGTGGCTCTGCAAGGCTTATCATTATTAAGTGTCATTCAATTATGTCATTCACCCTGATTAAAACTCCATAATGATGCTTTACTTTCCAACATGTGAAGAAACCAAAGGGGATTAATATTTGCAGAATGCTTACTTTGTAGCAGGAATTAAGCTGTGCTTTTAAATTTATTGATTATTCCCCTTAATTCTCAAGATTAACCTATAAGGTAGATAATTACTAATCTCTCTTTGGTAATTCAGAAAGAAGCAGTGAGAATATAACTTACTAAAAAGAAAAATCACATAACCAATGTATTAGTTCCCTATTGCTGCTGTAACAAATTACCACACACTTAGATAATACTTCCATATATTACAAATATAAATACAAATGTATTATCTTATAGTCTGGAGGTCCAAATTCTCACTGAACCAAGATTAAGATATTGACAGTGCATTGCTCCTTCTGGAGAATCTAGAGAAGAATCTATTCCTGCTTTTACCAGCTTCTAAAGGCTGCCTACATTCCTCTACTGATGGCTCTCTTCCATCTTTAAAGCTATCAATCAGATCCTCTAATCTCTGCTTCTGTGGTCACATATGCTTCTCTGATTCTCCTGCCTCTCTCTTTCCTTAATAAGGACTCTTGTGATTACATTAAGTCCACCAGGATAATCCATGATAATCTCCCCATTGCAATATCCTTAACTTAATCACATCTGGGAAGGCCTTTCTGCCAAATAAGGTAACATTTGCTGGTCTTACTCAGTCTACTACAAGTAAAATTAAAAAAAAAAAAAATTAAGCACACATGGAACATTCATCTAAGATAGGGCACATTCTGGGCCATAAAACTACTCTCAATAAATTTAGAAAAAGGGAGATTATACAGAATATCTTCTCTGACCACAAGGGAATTAAACTAGAAACCAATACGAGAAAGATATCTACAAAAATCCCAAACAATGGAAAATTAAATATACTAAATTATCCAAAGGTCAAAAAATAAATCACAAAATACATTAGAAAATACATCTTACTGAATGAAAATTAAAACACAACATACCAAAAATTGTGGGATATGGCTAAGTAGTGCTTTATATTGCATAATCACAAATTTAAGTATGCTTATATTACATTAAAATGGCCTAGAAACCAATAATCTACAATTTTGCATTAAGAAACAAGAAAAAGACAAGGAAATTGAACTCAAAGTAATAGTATGAAGAAACTACTAAAGATAAATCAGAAATCAGAAAATAAACAAAAATAGAGTAATCCAGTGAAATAAAAATCTGGTTCTCTGAAGAAAATCAATAAAATTGCTGTAGCTAAATCCAGAAAAAAGAATAAAAACACAAATAACCAATATAAACAATAAAAAAAGACATTTACTTTAATCCTGATGATATTAAAACAATAATAAGGGATTATTAGAACAAACTTTATGCCCATCAATTTGGCAATTTAGGTAAGATGGACAAATTTCTTGAAATATATAAATTACCGGATTATTTCTCTACCATTACATAAATTGATTTCATAATAAAAAGTAACTTCCCTGCAAGTTGGTATAGCCACTCTGGAAAACAGTGTGGAGGTCCCTTAAAAAGTTAAAAATTGAGCTACCCTATGATCCAGCCATTGCACTACTGGGTGTTTACCCCAAAGATACAGACGTAGTGAAGAGAAGGGCCATATGCACCCCAATGTTCATAGCAGCAATGTCCACAATAGCTAAATCGTGGAAGGAGCCGAGATGCCCTTCAACAGATGACTGGATTAAGAAGCTGTGGTCCATATATACAATGGAATATTACTCAGCTATCAGAAAGAACGAGTTCTCAACATTTGCTGCAACATGGACGGCACTGGAGGAGATAATGCTAAGTGAAATAAGTCAAGCAGAGAAAGACAACTATCATATGATTTCTCTCATCTATGGAACATAAGAACTAGGAAGATCAGTAGGGGAAGAAAGGGATAAAGAAAGGGGGGTAATCAGAAGGGGGAATGAAACATGAGAGACTATGAGAAACAAACTGAGGGCCTCAGAGGGGAGGGAGGTGGGGGAATAGACCCTAGGAGGTGGGATAGACCGGTGATGGGTAGTAAGGAGGGCACGTATTGCATGGTGCACTGGGTGTTATACGCAACTAATGAATCATCGAGCTTTACATCGGAAACCAGGGATGTACTGTATGGTGACTAACATAATATAATAAAAAATCATTAATTAAAAAATAAAAAAATAAAATAAAAAAATAAAATGGGGATAACCACAGTACCTACCTCATAGTATTGTTCCAAGAATAAAATGAAAAAATATACATATATGTTTAAAAAAAAAAAAGTAACTTCCCACAAAGAAAATTTTGGACACAAATGGCTTCACTCACTAATTTAATTAAATTAGGATGAAATAATACAAACTGCACAAACTTTTTCAAAATATAGAGGAGGAGAACACACTTTCAAACCCATTTTGTGAGGCCAGTATTACTCTGATAACAAAACTAGATAAATACATCAAAATAAAAAGAAAACTCTAAACCAAATTATAACTGCATAAAACTACTCTTTATGATCCTGATCAAACTACATAAAACTCTAAACCACTACCTCTCATAAATTTAGATTAAAAATTCTTAACAAAATAGAAAAGTGAATCTAACAATACTTTATTCCTTTTTGGCAGATTTTATTTTTTATTTTTTTTAAGTTTTATTAATATAGTTCTTTTTTCTCTGAATTTTTATTTAAATTCTAGTTAGTTAACATATAGTGTGGTTTTGGTTTTAGGAGTAGAATTCCATGATTCCTCACTTACATGTAACACCCAGTGCCCATCACAAGTCCCCTCCTCAATACCTATCACCCATTTAGCCCATCCCCTACCCACCTCTTTCCATCAACCCCCTCAGTTTCTTCTCCATACTTAAGAGTTTCTTACACTTTGTTTCCCTCTTTTCTTTCCCTTCCCATATGTTCATCTGTTTTGTTTCCTAAATTCCACATATGAATGAAATCATATGATATTTGTCTTTCTCTGGCTGACTTATTTCACTTAGCCTAATACCCTCTAGCTCCATACACATCATTGCAAATGGCCAGATTTCATTCTTTTTGATGATTGAGTAATATTCCATTGTGTATATATACCACATTTTCTTTATGCATTCATCAGTCAATGGACCTTGGGCTCTTTCCATAGTGTGGCTATTATTGATAATGCTGCTATAAATATCAAGGTGCATGTATCCCTTTGAATCTGTATTTTTGTATCCTCTGGGTAAAATACCTAGTAGTGCAGTTGCTGGGTCATAAGGTAGGTCTATTATTAACTTTTTGAGGACACTTCAGAGAGTAATGTCTGCTCCTCACTTCAGCCTTCTAAATCTTGTACAGACTTTACCAATGCAAGCCAACCTAGAAATAAATACACAGGGAAAAGAATTCTCAGAAACAGTTTGAATTTGACCAAGTTGACACTGCAAGCTACAGAAGAGACCATTCCCTATAATAACAAAAACAAACGAAAAGACTTTAGAAATGAATCTGAAAAGAATGCACAAGAATTTCACGGAAAATGTTTACAGTCTAGTTTTAGGACATAGAAGAAAGCCCCAATAAATAAGAAAAGATATTATGTTTGTGGATGGTGTGACTTAAACCTGTAAAGGCAATGATTTTACTCCCAAATCAATCTATAAGTTCTTTACAATCCCAATCAAAATTTGACATTAATGTTTTGAAGAACCTGTCATATATGTACTGATAATTATATAAGAATAACTATCCAGAAAGAGCTAAGTGAACTTGAGCAAGAATAACAAACTCGGGGGACTCAGCCTATGAGATGCTACTGTGTATTCGAAAGCTGTAATAATAGAAACAGTAGAGGAATTGATGAACATATCAGTAGGAAAGAACAGAATGCTCACTAACAGTCATATACTTACAGACACTCTATATTAAAGATTGTACTATAAATCGGTGAGGAAAAATGGATTGCATAGTTGAGGGTTTGGGAAATTGGCTTTGCTTTTTGTAGCAAAAGGAAAGGGAGATTCCAATCTTAAACCACATTCCAAATATGAATTCAAGATAAATTAACTACCTAAATATGAAATCTAAATCTATGACACTTTTTAAAAAAAATGAATAGCCTTGTAATTTTGGTATAGGGAAGAACTTAAACAAAATAAAAAAGCCTAGACTCTAAATTGAAAAAAATATATTTATCAAACTCATGGTAATTAAGTTTTTAATTCAACAACCCTCACATACAAAGTTTTAATATGTGAATGACAGATTAGTAGAAAATATTAGCAAATACCTAAAACTAACAAGAGATTAGTATTCAGGATATGCAAGGAACTCCTACCAAAAGAAAAAGAAAGAAAGAAAGAAAGAAAGAAAGAAAGAAAGAAAGAAAGAAAGAAAGAAAGAAAGAAAGAAAGAAAGAAAAGGCAAGAATGCACAAGAAAAATCAATGAATGATATAAATTGGCAAGTCACAAAAGGGAAAAACATAAATATTCAATCATATGTAGAGATTCTTAGCTTCACTTGGTATCAGAGAAAAATAAATCAAAATAATAATGAGACACCACTTTTTGTTAACTGATTGTAAAATTTAGAAACTTGGAAATGGGACATTTCGTACACTTCTGGTGAGAGCCTACCTGGAGAGCAACTTCTATTCTTTTAATGACCTTAGAATCCCACTCTCGGGTTTACGCCTAAAAAAACGAACAAGAATATTCATCACAGTGCTGTTTAGGGGCATCCTAAGTGTTCATAACTAGGAAAATTGGAAGTAAATATGGTAATTCCACACATACTCTGTGATGATATGCGGCAATTAGAAATGATACCACTAAATGTATACATGGCATATGGATAGATCTTTAAAAAACCTTGTGCTGACCACTTTGAAAAAAAAAAAAAAGAAAAAGAAAACCAATGAAAAAACACTATAATGCTTTCTGTAGTGATTGCACCGTTTTGCATTCCTACTACAGTGCACAGGAGTCCCAATTTCTCCACATTCTCACAAATGCTGGTCTTTTGTGTTTCTTGTGTTTTTTGTTTTTGTTTTTGTTTTGGGACAGCCATCCTAACAGGTGTGAGATAGTATCTTACTGTAGTTTTGATTTCCGTTTCTCTGATGATTAGTGAAGTTCTTTTTATATACCTTTTGTCCATTTTTCCTCTGTAGCAAAATGTCTATTCAAGTTTTCTGTCCTTTCTTAAATCAAGTTATTAGTTTTTTTACTATTGAGTTGTAGGGATTCCTTCTATATTTTGGAAATTTAACACTTTATCAGATGTATGGTTTGCAAATATTTTCTCTACATCTAGTTTAGATATAGAATCCATATGATATAGACTGCCTTTCCACTCTGTTGTTAGTTTTCTTTGTTATGCAAAAAAAATTCAGTTTGATATATCTATTGCAATGTTAGCCATCCCATACAACGCGAACTTTGGTCTGCCTTCAGGCTAAAAGCTATATAAAGTGGGCAACTTACCCCATGTTGTTGCCTCCTTCCTAGTAGTTCACTCCTATCCAAAATCTGCTTGCTTTTGCTCACTCATCAGTGCCTTCAGGATGCTGCTCTTTCTTTTCTTTTTTCTTTTTTTTTTAATTGAAGTGCAGTTGACACATAATGTTACATTAGTTTCCGGTACACAGCATAGTGATTCCACAAGTCTATACATTATGCTATGCTCACCACAAAAACAGATGTAGCTACCAGCTGTTACCATACAAGGCTATTACAATATCATTGACTATATTCCCTATGCTGTAGCTTTTATCCTCATGACTTATTCATTCCTTAACTGGAAGCCTGTGGGAGATACAAGTTGTTCTCATTGTTAAATGTAGTTTATTCAGAGTTTATAATTGTTATCTGCAAGAAGACAGGAACCATTAGGAGCTCACTCAGCCAACTAAACATAGATATCTGAGATAATGAACTATAAAATGCTATTGAAAAAAAAAAAAGAGCCATCTCTTCCCCCAGACTCCCCCATGAGTGTTGGTAACAGCAATGGTCACCTGTGCAGGACAGTTCTATCTAGCAAAGAAGGAATCTCCCAGGGTCTGATGCCATGGCAGGTGACAAGCAGGGCAGCACAGAAGCACTTGAAGGGTCCAGTCCTAAGAAACTTGGAGGTAGTGTCCTGGCAAACTCTTAATATTAACTGGAGACTACCTTCATAAGGACTCATTTATGACAATAAGCCCATAATGGGATTTGTTCTACTTTGTTCCAGATTATACCTGCAAAGACAAGGAACCATATTCTTACAGGGGAACTGAAATATTTTGTTCATAAAAGCACAAAATGTTGAAGTAATCTCTACTGAAGTTACATAAGAATAAGGTAAAGAAGAAGAAAGCCAATGCTGATATGGAGAACTTTCAATTTAAAATAAATACTCAATATGCAATATTGTTCTTTCTAATATAACCATAATGTTTTGAAACATTACAGACCTATAGCACTTAATATTTACCTGGCTTATAAACTGAATTTGACATTCATTTATTCCTTTTGGAAGGGTTTTTATCACAAAGATATTAGAATTAGAATCACTATTCAACCCATAGTCTACAAATATTTACATGTTCAATTAAGGAGGATGAATTTTGATGTGCCAAAACCCATTAAATACATGAAGATGTCATAAAAAGCTTGCTTATCTACATGTGAGGAAGTAAGTGCCACTTTCAGATGTACAGATGCGACATTCCTTGTCATCAAAACCTTGTAAAAATGCAAAGGTATAAAATGTATAATATTATAGACATGTTTAGCATAAAGTATAAACATCGAGGCAGAGTGGTTTGAGTGTAAAGACCTCAGCTAAGTTTTCCTTGAACTTATTACCTTACAAATCTAAACATGAGTCTAGGACCCTCACACAGGCTGAGGCAGCTGATTATTACAAAGTGGCACAAAGATGTAATAGACAGGGCAAGTGGCTAAAAGCTCTACTAAGCACACATTAAAAAAAAAAAGCAAAACCTCTCAGTCGGTTGGCTTAGCAGTCAAGTAATTCTGAATTATGAAATTATTACTATATAGTGATATGTATAATCTGTCACCTTTCTAAAAATGCATTGGAAAGAGGGAAGACAAGTTAAATGTCAAATAGATAATTCAGCATATAGACTAGAAACTAGATGGGCAGATGGGTGGATGGACAGATAGTGGATGGATGGATAGATGGATGGATGGATAGATAACAGAAGCTATGAAAATAGATGAAATCTACCAGAAAGAACATATGTCATGAAAAAAAAAAAGAGCCCAAAACGGATACCTGAGATGAAAGGACATTTCAGCAATGGGGACAGGTAGATGATCTGACTGAGGAGACTGATAAGAAATGTCCAGAGAGAAAGAAAAACAGGAAGACATGGTACCACTGAGGCCAAAGGAGGACAGTTTGTGGGAATGAGAAAGTATTCAAGAGCACTGAATGTTACTGAGAAGGCAAATAAAATGGAGACTATAATCTGTACTTTAAATTTAGTAACAATCACACTAATAGCTGCTCTGGGTTGCAGAGAAGATTCCTTCTTCACGAAATGGAAATAAGCTATTTTTAATGTTTTTTCTGAGAATTGTTCTGTTTGCTCAGAGACTCGAGCTCTAAGTGTGGTTGCCTTCATATCATTTCATAACACTACCTTACATTAAGTATTGTTCCTTATTTACTTTATTGTTTATCATCTCCCTCAGGCAATAAAATCGGATGGAATAATACAAGGCCACAATTATATTTTCTCATATTTCTGTGACACACATGCCTAACGGAGGTTGCACAAGAAGTAAACTTACATTGACTTCCACAGTTTGTTCGTTGTGCGAGATGATGTATTTTTTATCAAATTATTTTAACATTGTTAGGAAAGCCTTGCCTTGCCTTTTCATTTCCATAAATTTCAAAATAAAAACAGTTTCACTTTCAAAATGATTTAATTTAATATATCAAAATGAAAGAGCATAAAAAGGTATTTATTAATCACTACTATCCTTGGAAAGCATGACAAAGAGCAGATTTGTAATATATATTCATGAGGGAACATTTCTAATATGACAAATAATAATGCGACCCATTCAAATTAGTATCTTTGTATTCTTTGGGTAAATTCCTAGTTGTGCAATTGCTAGGTCATAGGGTAGCTCTGTTTTTAATTTTTTGAGGATCCTCCATACTGTTTTCTGGAATGGCTGCACCAATTTAACATTCCCACCAACAGGGCAGGGGGGTTCGCCATTCCCCTCATCCTCTATGGGGATTAAGGAGGGCACTTGGAAGAGCACTGGGTGTTGTATGGAAGTGTTGATCACTAAATTGTACACCTGAAACTAATACTACACCATATGTTAACTAACTGGAATTTAAATAAAAACTTAAAAAATATATATGATCCAAATGCTATTTCTTCTTTGTTGTTGATATTGCTGTTGTTTTTCTTTTCTCTGGTTTAAAATATTTTTGTTTCTCTATTTACTTTTCACTGTCTGTCTTCCCATTAGAATGTAAGTTCCATTAGCACAAGGACTTTGTAATGTTCTGTGATACCTGTAGCACCTAGAAAAAGTGCCTGGCTCATGGTAGGCTCTCAATCATCGTGTGAATAAATAAATCGACATGATTGAGAGGAATATCGTCTACCTGAGAGAGGAAATTTTATCATCTAATCCATCTATTCCAATAACTTATCTCACAAATGCTTTCATTTCTGACCTGTTTAATGAAATGGGTGGATTTCAGCATGACAAATCCATTTGTTTGGACAGCTGTTACAACTTATCACTTATGTCAAGCCAATAAGCATCATATATAAAGACAGTTAAAGTAATTGAACTAGTCATATGACCAAATGTTATGAAGAAGTATGTACTTTAATCAAAGGATTTTTTTTCTTTAGGTGACTCACCACCAAGATTATAGTTCTTATGTTTTAAGCTTTTTCACATTGGGTACATTCCTCATATTGGGCTATGAGTCAATGTCCTCTCTCACTCATTATTACTAAAGCTAGTTAATTATTATGTCACTTAATTGTTTTTGAGTCTCCTCTAAATTTTGGAGCTTCCAAGTGATACATATTAAACAGGGAGAGTATCAGGTGTATTTTCCTTATAGGAGATATTAACTCTTGTGAACCTCGCATTGCAATTGTAGACAATAGATTATAATCTAATGAATATAATCTAATAGAGTCAGCAAGATCCATGTTTGAATCACAACTCTGCCACTTACTAACATTAGTGGACTTAGGTTAAATTAGTTCATCTGCTAATTTGCAATTTCTCATCTGTAAAACATGTCAAAAATGCTTAGGCAAAAGGTATTTAATTAAGAAAAATAAATAACATTATATATATACGACAGTTCATGACCACTCAGTGCTCAACAAATGGTCTGCTTCCTTACTGTTTTGACCCCAGCCTTTTTTTCTTAATTTCAGCTATATTTCATTAAAAATTAGTAAGTTGATTTTTTAAATTCAATGCTGCTTTCAATACTACAGAAAAATCTATTTTAAGAAATCCTATGATGAAGCTTTTTATTAAAAGAAAAATCCTTTTAAAACACCTGGGTGGCTCAGTCGGTTAAGTGTCTGCCTTCAGCTCAGGTCATGATCTCAGGGTCCTGGGATAGAACCCTATATCGGACTCCTTGATCAGCAGGGAATCTGCTTCTCTCTCTCCCTCTCCCTCTGTGTGCTTGCTCTCTCTTTCTCTCTCACAAATAAATAAATCTAAAAAAAAAATAAGAATTATAAAATTTTTTTAATTTAAAAAATATCCTTTTGTAAAGCAATTAAGAGCCACTGATTTTTATATTTTGATGTTTTGCTTAAATCGTGATACATTTTTTTAAATTAAATGTTTTCAGTTAATGCTATGTGTATCTTCACTTCATAATTCAATGAAATTTTTTCATTTTTTCTCCAAACATGTAATAAAATGAATAATATAGTAATTTTTTATCTCTATAACTTTTTCTTTGTTAAGCGCTCTCCTAAACTAAACTAAATACATATTTTTAGTCTCTCAAATATTTTGACTGTTGTTGATTTTTAACTAATTTTTGTCAGTCTATATGAATTTCTGGTAGTCACATGGGGCTGAGAAGCTATGAAATAAAGCTGAGCATCTTTCCATATCTAAACATATATATTTGAGTCATAGAATCTTTAAATTATTTTTATTATAGGAGACTATGTTCTTTATACAGTTAATTTAAACTATAATTTTCTTTATAGCTTTTTTGCTTTAAACTATATTTTTTTCTCTGTTATAGCTTTTTTTCTTTCTACTCTTTTATTTATCTCAAGTAATCAGAAAAATTAAGTTTACTGTGGTTACCTAATCAACTGCGTTATGCATCCATAGAGTCTGGTAACAAGCCTTCTACTATATGTTAAGATGACTAGCACTTAATGAGGCTGTCCATTATCTGAATGCATACTGATGCTTATTAACCAAGATCTTTAATATATGAGATTATTTTTTTAATCCTAACAATGTCAACTGTAATAGGAATAGAATTTCCTTTCAGTTCATAAATAGTACATACTTGTCTTTACCAACTTTTATATTTCTAGTTTCTAATCCTCATTCCTAAACAAGCGAAAAAATAAGAACAAGTACACTAGTATTCTTTTTCTTTTTACATAATACTTCAGACTCTATGTCAACAAGGTATCTGCTTGCCTATTCCTCAGTTGCTTGAATTATTTTTCACCCACTTAAAAGTGACTTCAGCTTTTAAATTATTTTGTAAATGTCACTAATTTGATTGAACTGTGTTTTTAGTAGATACTCTTCTCTGTGCCTTCCTTCTTCCTCTTCATTTACCACCTCACTTCCCTGGTTAAATCCTTCTTTACTATCTCTGACAAACCTTCGAACGTGAATGCATCCTGCATCTGGCTACCCTTATCATACTACTCAGCTTTTCCATTTTCCTCCTTTTCCAGAATACTTTCTTTTGATTCTGTTCTTCATGAAGATGTTAGATAATTATTAGTGTTCTTATTATACATTCCAAGGAAATTGACATTCTCATGCTACTGTAACTGAACTAAAAATATTCTAGAATTTTTCTGGTATTATAACCATGGTTAGTTATTTATGTCATTTGAAAAGTTCAGTGCTGCTTCATCAACATAAAACATTACACAGGTATATCTACCTTGAATAAAAATGGCTTCACATGGAAGCTTAAGAATTATTCCATGTTTAGTGAAACACAGTTTGAAGTTAAAAATAATTTACTCATAAAACTATTCTTAAAGGAAAAGCATTTTCTGCCTATGACAACTGATTGTATTGAATTTCCAGTTTTAGCCCAAACATTCAGGCTGTAGCACCTCTTTTGGACTGTTTTACTTGTTTGAATATGTACATTATGACTTAATCAATAGACATCAAATGTTTAGGTGTTATGCATTAGGTTTTATGAAATATCCAAATGAAAACTAAGAGAAGGAAGAAAACAAAGAAACACAAGAGGCCTCCCTGGTTCTTTCCCATCAGCATTTGCAAGAATGCTGGGTTTTCCATTCTACTTAATAGGTCTGATCAGCTTACATCCATGCTCTGTAAGACAATGAAGAACCCATTTTTGTCTTCTCTAAAGGACTTTACTTCCCTGTTATGAAAGCATTTGTAAGACAATTTAGGAGCGTCTCTCAAACTTTGTAAAATAAATTTTTTAAAATCCAGGTTTCGTGCTTTTCTGTTGGAGCTCTCTGACTCCCTTACTTGAAGGTCACTATTCAGGTTATTCCCAAAATCTTTTTTGACAGGTGCTTCTTGAAGCAGTTGAAGATATGTGAGCAGGAAAATGAAGTGTGAGGGTGGGTGGAACACTAGCTTCATGTCTACTTAATGAAATATGCAGATTACAGTCAAACAACAATGACAGCAGACTGAGCTCTAGAATATAGCACAAGTCAAAACTCAATGAACTCAATGAGAATTTTGTGCTAGGATTATGGAGAAAAATGTCAGTCTCTTTCAGGTATTCGCACACTCAGGGCAGGCCCCACACACGGGCAGCAAGCCGCACTGTCAGATAGCGGGGCTCTGAGAAAACCCCTGTCCCTAATGTGTTTCATGCTGAGCTCTCCCTTTGTCACTTGACCATTTCTATGGGTTAACACTCTCCCTGTCACTTTTCCCATTCTTTTCTTCTATGATAAGAAGAGTCCCTATAAACTCTAGAGGTGAGAAGAAAACAGATGGAGAAATGAAATCTGACTTGGATGTTGTAAGAACTGAACTATATGCCTTAGGAGTATATAGACTGACTCTTGCCACCAAACTCTTGGATAGGTCCAAAAAATCTTTGCCCAGCTCACAATGGTACTTAGGGTCAGACATAGCCATTTACAATTTATATAAAATACCCAGGAGAATTTTCTTGTGTAATTTTCCAATCTATTTTTAAATGTTTTTTTTAAATAAACTCTACTCTTGTTTGTTTGTTTTTTTCTAAGCTAATGAGTATAGGCAGAATACTTAAGGGAATTTAATTACTAGCAAAATTTTTCTCTAACACATTTATTATTAAGTTATTTACACTAGTTAATGTAAGGAAATGAGACCCTGCTTCTCTCCAGATTATCCGAGGCTAAGAGGCTGGCAGGGAAAAGACCGAGACTATGGGTTGGCATGGGTCAATGGCTTTGGGGGAAAAAATGCCCATCCTTTTTTATGAAAAAGACCTAGTGCAGTGAGCTATGGCTTTGGATGTAGAGGTTGTATGAATAAGAGTCATTTTTTGTTTTTGTTTTTTGTTTTGAGTAAGAGTCATTTTTGAAGGACAGAATGAAAACTATTCCTCACACTGTAGTCGTGGCAGGAAAAAGGTCTCTTCCCAAGAGAATTACAACTTGTCCATTAGAAAGCTTAACATCAAATCCCACACTGGAGAGATTTAAATAAGAGTTACTTGAGAGCTCAGTCTCCCTGCCGCAGTTCAGTTCTTAATGTGCGCAGAGACAGCCTGATTCCCACCCAAGCTGCTCCTACACTCGCTGCAACGTAACATGGAAACAGCAAGAGGAAGGGGAAGGAGAAACCTGTAATATGATCTATTATTTTGCAATTAACTCAAGACTAGCCCCTGTCCACTGTCAACACTCACACCACACACACACACACACACACACACACACGGCTGAATCTGCAGAAACCCTGAATCAGTTTTTTCTCTGCTTCTCACTCTCAGGGGTCTAGGCCATCCTCACCTTCTCCAGGAAAACCTGGCTCCCAAGACCCTCCAGGACCGGGCACCGGGCTCTTCACCACCTGGGAGAAAGTCAGCTAGAGATTTCATGTAACTATTTCTCTTCCACCACTGTTTTGATGCCGGTTTTATGACATAGATTTCACCATGCCAATTAGTTGCAATTGATTAGAAAATCCAACTATTTTATGACTAATTATATTTGGCTTTAAGTGCAACTACTAATTGATCCAGGCTTCTAGAAAAACACTGGTTGCATCAATTATATAACTTTACCAGAAGTAAGCCTAATGCTTGCTAATTTATCCACACTGGCTAATTAAGGAAAATTCCTTGCTAAAATCGTAAACAGATTAGCATTGTTTGTATATTTTAGATTATCACTAAGGTATGGAAAATAAAAACATTTGCCAGTGCTATAAAATAAAATACAAGGTATCATTATTTGTACGTCTTTATTAGAAAACCCAAAAGATTTGGGGCACCTGAGTGTCTCCGTTAAGCATCTGCCTTTAGTTCAGGTCGTGATCTCAGGGTCCTGAGATCGAGCCCCACATCTCTGCTTTTCCCTCTCCCTCTACCCCTCCCTCCTGATCATTCTCTCTCTCTCTCTCTCAAATAAATAAAATTGTTTAAAAAAATAAAAAGAAGATCCAAAAGACTCATTTGAAAACCTCTGAGAACTAATAGATTTCAGAAAGGTGGCTGTGAGATAAATATATGAAGAAAAAAATGGGAACTCCTATGCCTATAGAAGTAATTTTAAATATCCACCTATTATTTATCTATTGAGATATTACTAAAAGTAACAATAAAGCATATGTTACTTGTATTAATATTTTTTTAAATATGAAAGCTATACTTATAGAACAATGTGTCAGAGAAGACTTGAATAAATGATGTGATATCCCATGTTACTGACCACAGACACTATTTTAAAGATACTTATATGTCTGTAATTTCTTTTTGAATTTAACTGAACCCCAGGTCTCCAGATTTAATGGCACAGGTGTCCTGCAGGAACTGAGGCACTTCCTGATGAATCTAAACGCACACCTGGCCCAGGGCTTGGAGAAGATATAGGACGACACAGAAGGATCAGCAGGGTGAGCCGGTTGAGCTGGAACAGTGCCTGGTGACCCTGCACCAACCCTCTGAGTATAAAGTACAAATCGTCTTTTTGACAATTGGAGGGAACTTGGAGCTATAGGAGAATGGAATTTTGTGAAATGTACCTGCAAGTTAGCTAAGCTGATACAATATAACCGTAAGGATACAAGTCTTTTCTAAACTAGTGATTTACAAGAGCTGTGAGTAGAAAAGAATTTTCTAAGCATGATACCAAAGGCAAAACACATGAAAAGAAAACAAAAAGATCTGACTGCATAAAAGTTTTTTTTAAGTTTGTTTAAAACAACAATAACAGCAAAACCAAATGTAAGTAAAGAAAAAAAGAAAGGGAAATATTTACAGCAACTAGTGATAGATAAATGGTTAATCTTTTTAATATATAAAGCAGCTTTCCAAACTAATAAAAAAGAGACGAACGCTTGATACTTTATCGTATAAGGGATAACTGTCAATTTAATAAAAAGGAAATAAAATGCCCAAACACATTTTTAAACATAAAATGCCATTTAAAACCAAATAAATGTAAAATGCTTTCCTGCGATCGGTTGGCCAAAGTGTAAAAATACGTATGTATTCTAATTTGAAGAACATACCGGGAAATTGATACTTCAGTGTATTCAGACACTTTGACTCAGATTTTTTAAATTGTATTAATTTAGCCAGAGAAAATAACATGTCAAACTCTCACTATCACAGTATGCCCATGACAAAACAGACACCTAATCAATATTTTTTGAAAGGATGTGAAAAAAATACTTTGCTATAAAGATGTTTATAATAGCACAAAATAGGGGGGAAAAAAAACCTGAAATGCCCCAGAATAAGGCATTAGTTAAATAAACTTTGCTATCTTCATACAATGAAACGCTGTGCCACCATTGAATTATTTTTAAATGTGGAACTATATATACAAATATCAATAAATTAAAAATAAACAGTTTAAAAACTTTTATTATGTAATTTCATTTGTGTGAACAATGTCATATATCTACATGTCTATGCTCACACACAAAACAGGTAAAAGTAATGAAAGGGTACATACTAAAATTATTAGTAGAATCACTGTTCCTTTCATTTTCAATACATATGTATTATTAATGTATACAAGATGCATTAGAAGTTATTTTTAGGTACTTTTAAAACTCTTGAATACATGATAGAACTTTATTTTCCTTTTCTTCTTTTCCTGAAATGTCTGTGCACTTACTGAGTGTGTGAAGCATGAAGATATTGAAAAGAATTAGATGAATTCAGTTGGAAGGATGGGGGAAGGCTTCCTGAAAGAGGTGAAAATCCTGCTAAGTCTTAAAGAATGGGTAGGATTTTGAGTGGAGCGGTTGGGTGCAGGCAATGCCAGGGTGTGCATGGAAGGGGTGAGCTCAGTTAGAGGAGGGGCGGGTGTAGAATTGTGTGTTAGACATGATGCTGAAATGTAGATTGAGATAAAAATAATGATAGGCTTCTCCATCTTAAGTGAGGAGCCTGAATTTATCAGTAAGGATACTTCACACATCCGTGTTTCCCCTGAAGCAAGGCCAGGGAAATGTGTTTTTGATCTTCAGTTATGGGTCCCAGGCCTGGAGCACTGCAAAGGGCTCTGAGTCTAGGATTTTGGGCACAATTTCCTGATTAGATGGTCTCAGAGACTGACCCAGGCGATTTGTTTATGAATGCAAAAGTGATATCACTAAACCTCCTCAATATACGTTCTGCCCAGAGAAATCATTTTTGAAAATGGATATCGATAATCTAAGTCAAGGGAGTATGAGGTACCAAATTTCTTTGCTGTGGCTAACATAATTGGTAATAAGGGAGAAATGACATTCCTTTTTTTTTTTCCTTATTTCACCCCCCATAATGTATGTGTAAGATATTTTTCTCTGGAATGTGTACATATTACTCTTGAAAGTAAGCCTTGTCCCAGGGGTTCAGGACCTCATAGCCTGGAGACAGATCAAGTAGCTCTGGATCCATGAGACTCCATCCCCACCGATCTCTACTCCCTTCGAAACCCACCCTCCTGGTTCTAGGAGTCTTTGTCTATATGCACATGCAGTTCGCCTGTCTTGAGTAAAATGACCAGTTGCTTCTGGTCAAAAAAGAATTCACGTTGCTTTGTGTCTGTCCATTTTCATGGAATCAATTGACCCAATCAAAATCATCCAATAAGTTTGTACTTATGTTTGGAAAGGATTCTTAATCATTCATCCAGAGAAACCACCGTGTGCTTCCCCTTTTCCAGGAAGTTCTGTCTGACAAGAAAAGCATAGTGGTTTGTTATTACTGCTCAGAGCTGCCACTGAATGCCAACTACATGCCCCTCCAGCTAACTGACACTGGGAGTGGGAATGAGTCCCCCCAGATAATCACTGTATACCCAATGATGAAATGGAAACCAACACCATTACCAATCATGCTTACCCTCCGGCTTCTAACTAGGAATAACAAAATAATTATGGTTTTTATTATTGATGTAGATCAACGTCCGTACTCCTGAGATAAAATGCTTTGTTCTCACCCTCTCCAATCCACGTTTACCACATCCTCATTATCATTTGCTCTCGTGTTTTAGATGATTGGCCAATTAATGTAAAATGCTACTAAAGCTAAAAGCCACAGACAAGTATTTTACTATATCTCTTCGAAATGGAAACTCTCTCTTCTGAATAGAATTTGTTATCTAACCAAATCACACAAAGCGGTGAATAATGAAAGCATTCTGATCCCTGGGCTACCCAGAAAGTCACTTCTACCAGATCAGTCATTGCCCATACTGCTGACATGTAGACAAGACCTGCTTCATTTCTGTATTTTGAAACAAATTCTAAATTTAAAAAAAAGTCAAAAATTAAACTATTTGAAAATGTGGTATCATGAACATGTATCACAAACCCACAAAGCCAGAAATACGATGAATAGTGTCCCTAACATTTAAGAAGAACACGGACTTTAGATCATCTGCGTCCAGATGTACAACTAATGACCAAATTCTCACCAAAGTTATGTGCAAGGGTTAAAAAAAAAACATTTCAGATGTATAAGTCTATAAAGGTGTTAGAGCCCTAGATATAATGGAAATTACGTGCAATTGCATTTTGGGGGTCATGAATCAATTTTCCCAGTGTTTTTGCTTTGCTGTCCTATTGCTTTCCAGAATTTGATGTTTCTCATTTACAAAAAAATTGGGATTTATTTCATCTACCAAAAAAAAAGTTGGACTTAACTCTATCACTTGTAAATATTTATGCATATTTCCAAAGAATACAGGGGCTTAACTCCATTTTTCCCTGATTACTTATATGCCTAATACATCATGTTAGAGCTCACGTCTTGCACTTTCACAATAAAACGTTCAGATGAGAAGGCGATAACCCAAACAACCTGACAACGAATCAGCAGACACTTGGGAAAGAAAACCTGAAGTTAGATATAATCTATAAAACTGGTGCAGATTTCATTTGACGGCTACTTTCTACTTAAAAATTTGTTGTTGTTGTTGTTCAAGGATGAAATTTCTGTTCACATTTCACAGGAGCTTAATAAACGGCTTGACAAATGACCAGCTGGTGTCAGCGACCCTACCCCACTTCTCTTCCACCTTCACTCACATGGCAAGTGGGATACGAACGCGTTGTTCTATGCTGGGTTCAAAAATGACGCTACGGCAAGTGATTGCCCCACTGCTGTGTGTGACTGAGAAGCCCAATATGGCGCCAGGAGTCCTTCCTGTCGTTTGCACATATGAAGCTTGTTGGGAGATTTGTGACTGCAGCTGCTTTTGCAAAGCCTGCCATTGTTTATATCTCTGCCTCCAAAATACAAAATGGGCCGTTGCTGGGAATGAACCACTTCATTTCCTGACCACTGCAAGCCAGACTGATGTCTCTGTTGTTCTTTCCCAGATGTTCCCCAGAACGGCCATATTGTTGGAAGTTGTGTTTACCTCGATCAGAGATGAGCAAGATAAGTTAACTTAGATGATGAGCGTCCCTTTGGTTGACGATTGTGTGCCCTGTTGTGATTGACAGTAAAAACTGAGAACCGATTCTAAGTTCCTGCTCTGCGTTAGATAGCTCTGAGAAGTGGTGAGCAGCGTAGAAAGAAGTAGGAGGCGAGGGCCCTGCCGCTGAGGTGTTGAGTAGGTGGACACACTGTCACAATGGTGCGAGGCAGTGAGTGACAGGGCGTGTACGGAAGCCAACCACAGGCAGAGACCATTTCAGCTGTGGGTGTGGAGGAATTCCTCATGGAACAGAGTACCTTTGAAAAAAGATGACCAGAGAGGACACTTTGAGCATGGGGAATAAGAAAAATGATACCAAAGTGGCCTGTTGACAAGGAGTTTTGGGGTAGTGAGTATACAGGTTGGGCCCAAGGAAAGGACTATAGGATATAAGAAAAGAAAGTCAGAGGGAGCCTGGGTTGAAGGGTTTAAGCCATAATTGAGATTTCATGGAGGCTTTGAAAATACTGAAGTTAAGAAGCAAACAATCCATGAGCCTGATGAATAGTCCTGATTCTGGAAAAAAATTAATTGTGTGATACTGAACGAGGACTGTAACTTCTTGGGGCCTCGGGGTGCCGGGTGGTTCAGTCGGTTAAGTGTCTGCTTTCAGCTCATGTCATGATCCCAGCGCCCTGGGATCCAGTCCCCTACCAGGGCTCTCTGCTCAGCAGGGAGTCTGCTTCTCCCTTGCCCACCCCCACTCATACTTGCTCTCTCTTTCTCCCTCTCTGAAATAAATAAATAAAATATTTTTAAAAAATTAACCTCTCAGGGCCTCAATTTTTAAATCTGTAGATGGAGAGGACTAGAATAGAAAATAGTTCTCAACCCTGGGTACAGAAACATTTGGAAAATTATGAAGGAACAACTATGGCTCCCATAAAAATTTGAGATAGTAGAGTAATACTGGCCTCTAATGAACCCAGCTCGGGACCCCTGATGTCCTGTTACACACACAACAGTCCCAACCTGAAAATGTCCACACAGCTTTCCAAGGTCTGCCAGGCATGGGGTAGAAACCTGTTATTATTATCTGAGCCCAGAAGCCTATTTTGTTTGCATGAAAATATACAGTATTTTCATCCACATTTTAGTATATTTTCTTTCCCTAGAAATGAGACGCTTCTTGTGCTGAGTTACCAAAAAATACACCTATATCATTACATTTTACATTGTCATGTTCGTAGTGAGTCTAAGTATTTATGAGAATATAATAGTTTAGTCCATGTTACAAAATACCAATCTAAAATAAGCTATTGACAATATGCATTTACATATTGTCTTCTTTTAAATCCAAACTCAGCCCGAGGAAGGGCAAGCCTTAGACTGCTTCATAGTATCTTCTAGTATAGTTGCACTGAAGTCGACACATTGTTTTATTATAAATTACTTTTTGTTTTATTTCTTCTTATTATAGATAGGACATTTACTAAAGTTTAAAAATGGTGTGGGTATGTGGAAAAAACTATAAGTGATATTTTAGCTAGTGAAGAGACGGTACAAAATATTTATAATTCAAAGGGCACTGTGTCTGCTGGGTTGAGAGCCACCGGATGACATGGTCTCAAAAGACCTTTCCAGATCAAACTTCTGTTATCCTTCTAATGGGATTGAGGCTGAGGCTCATATGTGGCCAGGGAACTCTCAGAAGCTTAGGGTACTCTTTTTTTTTTTTTTTAAACAAATACAGCCATAGATTAGTAAATGATTCTTTAATGGACTGAAAGAGCAATGTCAAAACAAATCCGTCTTTCACTAACAAAAATATATTTATCCTTGGGATATTTACCCTTGGGGTAAACATAAGCATGAAATCCTCAGGACTTTTTAATAAAGTCCTCACCAAAAACAAAGGGCTTTCCCCTCTACTGTTCTGAAGCATGTTCCGGTACCCTGTCCCTGCTAAGCAGTCACTTACTCATCTGATCAATGTTATATGACATTGGAAATGTCACGATACCCATGTTCTCCCCTTCCCATTCCTACTCCACCTCTTGCATGAAAGTAATCACGGCAATATTTTTCATCGCGTCTTCAGTTCAGCAAACATTGATTCATAGCTTTTATACCCTCAGCACGCCTCGGACTCTCTCTCCAGCATACCTTGAGCGACAGTCTGGCTGGCAGCGGGTGCAGGCATAATGCAAGCCTGGGCTGTCAGAGCCTTCTGCTTCCTTTGCCAGCTGTGGGATGTTTGCAGGGGCCCCTGGGAGATGCTCTGCTAATGAGTTACAGGCTGCCTCATCTATCCAGTGCTTTGACTATCTGCCCAATCTTTCTAAGTTCCTAACCTCATGCTTCCTCTTTCCTCCTACTAGATGTCCTTCTGGGAGACACTGGATATGGGGATAAAACATTCTAATCCCGAGGCCTGCAATCTTGTCAGTGTGTACAACCCAGGGGTCTGTTGCTTTGTTTATCTTTCCTACTTGTCTAGTGGGAGGTTTGGCAAAATGGGAAGGATTCAGATTGTGAGTCTTGGAAAAATATCTGAGTGGTTTGTTGTTGTTTTTTAAAATTCCAGTCATTAATAATAGAGGGCTAAAACTGTCTTACTTGAAAATGAAATTCTGTGCTTTGAAAACAGTCATTTTTCCACTCAGATAATAAGGAAGATCTTTCGCATTCTAATATGTTCTTTTAAAACTCAAATGAGAGGTCAATTAATGACTGTTTCATGCAAATTGAGGAGAGCAGCCCAAAGTGTAAGATATCCTTACGTTAAAGATGCGAAGATGTGATTTCAGAGGTAGAATCTGCTTGTCTCCATTAAGCCACGCATTGTTTTTGACATACTGAACAAATTGAAGGAAGAGGAATTTGGGGATAGAAATTTTATGAGTGCTTTCTGTCTTTTTCATAATAGCAATGTCGTTTCACATGAGGATGTACGATACACAGAAGCCTAACCGAGTCAGATGATGTTTTCACGTGGATACAGTCTGAAGAGAACAGAAGTAAAATGCCCCTTGATTAAGGATGACTGTTATGAAACCTGATCATGGTTCTCCAATGGGCTTAGAAGTCACAGGTCCAGTTCCCAGACAATAATAATGTGGATAATCAGAACTAGATTGATTTCGACCCTTGCTGTGGCCATATCTCTCCCCTGAACACAGAGGCCTTCAAAGGGTCCTGTTCGTGGAGGAGATTTTCGGTGAGCCAGGGGCTGGGACATTGGTTGAATAATTTCGGTCTCAGTGGAGCTGTTCATCACAGCTAAGCTTTGTGAGTGTTGGAATGATGTGTGTGTTATATTTGGGGAGGGTCTGAGCTTCAAAGGCTGTTAAACACAGTATGTGGTATCTTACATCACTTCTCAAATCTGTGTGAATTCAGAATTCTTCCTGATAAGGCCTTCCCATTAGAATGGGAAGTTCAAAAGTACAGTGCGGTTTGGATTGACTGTTCAACAATAAACATCCCTGTGAATGAAAAAGTCAAAAGCAATGGCGAAATCTGCTCGTCCTAAAGATCAGATGCAAAGCTTTGTCATTTATAAGATATCATTTATCCATCAACTACAGTGTAGCTTCTTCCTTTTACTTATTTCTTCTGATCCTGTATGATGGCTGATTATCATTACATCTTTGTAAGTCTGAACTTCAGGACCTTCAATAAAGGTCTTGCAAACCAAAAGAGCGCAATTTGTCATATACCGGACTTTGCCTGCTTTATAGAGGCTTTGAATGAAACACATAATTGAAGGGCTTCCTTTGTCTAAACTTTATCCACAGCCATAAAATAGGGAACAGAGAGAGGACTAGAACTATGGTGTTTCAATTGAAACCAAAACACTAAAAGTATTCTACGGTTCAAAAAACTTCTTGAGTAGATAGCCTATCACGTCTATGCTAAGCCATAGCTATGGTTAAATAACTAGTTCTCACTGCTAATCTGTGGGGTAGTTTATTAATCACAGAAAGTGTAATCAGTTAACTTAACCAAAAAGTTGGTGTAGGATATCATTCTTCTGCTGCATTGTAATCATTCAGTATTTTCAACAGCTCTACAGACACTCAGTTCATGACAGGGTCTTTTCTCGTAAGATAAGCATTCCTAAAAGAGTAGATTGAGAGAAAATAAAAAGCACTTAGAAAAAAATTTCCACTGACATAACTTTCCGTTAAGATAAAGAGTTCTTCCTTAAAAATTAAAAACAAAGAAAAAGAATAGAAGAAGAAAGAAACAACAATAACCACAACAAAAACCAACTTGAGCTATGGGTTTCCAGCAGCAAAAGAGAAAAAAAAAAAAAAAACCATTGCATATGGAGACTTGGTTTGGGAGATGACGCGTGTCATTAAACTGCTCACTGGTGTGATGGGAGAAATAGGGAAGTGCCTAAATTGGTAAGGTCTGGTAAATTCTATGACTTGAACATCTTAGACTAACTTGAGCTCCTTCATCTTGGGCCAGATTATCATTGGTGTTTGCAGCTCAGTTTGGTTGAAGAAGGGCAGTGTTTTCTTGAGAGTAATTGTTTAGAAACTGAGCCAGAGTCACGAACTGGGGAGTCAAAATAGCTGTGCTCTTACCTGGTTCTTTAGAACCAATAAGTAACAAATAACATGGATCCTGGCGCTTCAGTGTGTCCACTAACAAATCTTGATTCTGAGTATTTTGTTGGCTTAAGACCAGGTCTTGCACTTTATTTATGGAAACAATAAAAAAAAAATACAGTCATATTGAGAGCCCTTGGAGGTCTAAAATATGGCTGTAATGACAAGTTCGATGATTCCATTTGGTGATTATCTCTAATATGGCACCACTCTGATCATACCTTTAAAGATGTTCCTTTTTGAAAGAAGAAGCATTAGAATTTTATCAACTAGAAAACAGAAGTCTCTTCAGATTTATAGGTATTTTTTTACTCTTTAAGGCAAGAAGAGTGATTACTGCCCCATTTTCTATTCTTAGCACTATGATTTTAGTAGCTACCGATTTTGCAGAAAGCTGAAGAAGTCAAGTGCATTTATGATTAGTTCCACTGCACAAATAACCTTGTAAAACAAAAGGTTCTACTCCAACTGGTTGTAAAATTACTAGATTTGAGTGAAATGTTGTATGTAATGGCTTTCTTAAGTCTACTAAGGAAAATTATATCCAGTAGGGTAGAACATACTTTGAAATCAGAAATGCAGTGAGAAAGAAAATAGCCAGCAGTCATTCCCTCCCTCCCCTCACATACTGTTGGTGGCCAAATGCTTGAGGAGACAATAAATAAAAGCAGTGTCTTCCTTACTGCAAGATTGGATTCACTTGCTCTGAGTGGTATGGAAACCCAGAAAGGCCAAAGAGTCAAGTCCTGCAAGGTCCTGCCTCAGGACAAAACTTGGACTAGGAAATGTCACTTGGCTTTGAGCTACATGAAAGGATGTTTTTCAAAGTACTGGGATGAAATCTAGCTGAGAATGACAATTCTTGATGGCTTAAGAACACAGGTCTTCCCCTTGGTTTTTTTCTTTCATCTTTCTTTTATTCATCTGTATCACCTGTGCTTCCTTTCTCTCCAAATATGCCATAAAGACAGGGAAAAATCAAAACCAGATTGACCAGTTGTGTATTTTTTGATGTCGAGATGTTTGGAAACTACATCTTATTGTCCCAAAATGTTTTCAAGGCCAAGGAGCCAAAGGACCCCAAGGGAGCTCAAAGATTTGGAGCATCCAACAAATTCAACTTCTTCCTTTAGCATGTCTATTACAATCTTTGAGTCTTTAATATAATTATAAGCAATTGCCCCCATAGGGAGGTCTAACGTTCTGCGCAGTTACATTGAAAGAGTTGACCAGCCCCAGGAAACGAGAGGAATTTCAAGGGTACATTTCAAGACACTGTTTCTGTTGATGATAGTGTTTCAGAATTTATATTTATTAATATTGCTTTATTTTGGTCAGACTCCCACAGGAAATCCTGAGGAGTGTACGTTTCTGGCATACTTTATCTTAGATAGTTCCATCCCTTTGGTCTTGCATCCTGATTGCTAGACTGAAGAGTACCTCTGAAAGCCTCTGCTCTTTAATAGAGCTGAGGATGACAACAAGCAGGAACTTCAACACTCCAGGAAGACAATCTATCTACTTTCTCCACTTATCATTAAAATGTCTTGGAGATGTAGGTCATAACTGGAAACCTATAAATGATGTCTGTGTAGTAAGCACTTCCCACAGAGCTGGAGTCCCAAGTGATTAAAATTTATCACATTGTTCTTATGGTTACAAATACTGCTGATACATGTCATTGCTTAGAAAGTACTATTCATAACATTTTGATTTCAGTCCAACTAGTTTTTTCCCTGAATTTCCCATAAAATGCTCTTGATCTTTTTTTAAAAAAAGTCTAATCAGCTTCTCCTTTGAAAGAACAAAGAAAAGGGTTGATTGTTCTGTAGTTTAAATTTTGTTTGGTGTGATGTATTTATTGCCTGGTGGGATGCATCTAATTTTCCACTGGCTTTTCTGAGAATGTAATTAGGATAGAACTCAATCCTATGCTACAAGCAGGCTCTAAACGCTTTCATGAATTAAAAGTTATGGTGCTTAGTCTGTGGCTCTATTAAAATGATATGTAACCACAAGCCCTCATATTTAAGCAGTGCTTTGTTTTTCAAAACTCCATGCTTTGAATGTACAAATGTAACTTTCCGTTAGATAGCACAGCATGCTCTGAAATGATTTTGAGTAAGCCCTGAATATGGCAGGAGTTTTTCAGAACACGGAAAAACGAGGCAGTCCCTCTTGTAGTCTTCTGGAGATCTGAAGATCTAAAGTTCTGTCAACATGGTTTTCTAACCCTTATGCATTTTGCCATGTCTCTGAGAGTTCATAGCTTAATGCCTAGGGTTAAGGCAAGGTGTCCTCATTCAGTTCTGACAAGGTGTTGTTTTTTTTTTTTAACCTGGAAAGCAGTGGATTGAACTGGCTTCTATTTATTGAGAAAAGAAGACAGTGAAGGCAACATACCGCCTGCTTTCCTGCCTAAATGTCTATTTCCTGAAAGTTGAGGCAACTCTGGTTGGACAAATCTGGTTTGAGTTTTTATAACTGATTTCTGAATTCTGGAACTAAGTGTACCTGGTAATAATGTTGAGCTATCAAGAAAGGAAAGAAAGCAAGATACCAATGGAATTTAACACCAAGAGTTTTTAACTCAGGAATATATTAAAAGTCTTATTATGATTTTGACTCCTTAGTTACGGAAAGTCCAATACCATCTAGCCATTTTAACCAACTAATATACACACTATTGTATGAAAATTTAACATTCTATATCTTACATGTTAATGTAATTTAACATCACAAGGGATCCTATCTAAAGATGCCCAAAATATTCACCTCACGGTTTTAAAAATAAATGGAAAAAGAAAATGTGAGCTTCTTCACTCAGAATTCAGTGGTCAAGAGTATTTGGGGGTTAAGTAGGCGAATTGCCAGATCTGGGAATTATTTTTTCAAAACAAAATGTACTAGTTCTTTCCATTGCTGACATAGTTGGCTCCATGTAGCTTTTGGAGCAAATTCTCTTTTTGTATAATTATCTTGCAGTTTAGAGTCATTTTGTAGTGGGGGAAAAAAAAAGCCAGCTGGTGACTAGCTAAAATGAAATAGAAGGGGTGTTGATAGGAAGGGGGAAAAAAGAATCATAGAATTGATTTTATGAATCTTATTAAAACAAACTCCAAGTGACTGACTTACTGCGTCATATGGGTATTTTATAATATCAAATGTTCTTGGAAACAAGTGAACCATTTTCTGGGGCTTGACAAGCATTAGTTATCTAGAGGTTTTTCATTGTGTGATAAAAGACTGGAAAGACACACTAGCACATAAGTGCAACCAATACAGAATTTGTGATCGTAACGGAATTTTACAGTTAAGGTACTTTACACACTGCTTCGGTCAGGGGTTTACGTGTATTTGTTATAACTCATTTAGCCCATTTACATTGAGAATTATATTGAAAAGGCATGTATGTAGACAAGATGACCCAATGACCAGAAAAACAGGCCATATCTCCTTGATACCTGAACATCATAATTAAAATTTCCCCTCAATCAGCCTGTTGCTTTATCTATGTGATTGGTTTTTTGTTTTGTGATGTAACTGAATTTCCTGAAATAGCTGATTGTTTTAGAAGATATACAACCCAAGACAACATATTTAAATATTCTAAACATCGTTAGAATTGTAGAATACCAGACGCAGAAGGTGCTAGATCCACTGTGTTAAGTCATTTCTATTCAGCCTCTTCCACAGGTGAGAAGTGCTGATCCCCTCAGACAGCCCATTCTAGCTACACGAGAGTGACTATAAGCTTAGCCTTATATGGAAATTCTATGTATTGGTCTGTGTATACATTTGACATCAAAGAATAAACCTTTTCCTCTTTAACGATAAAGCTCTTCTTTCCTCCAGATAAAAAATCTACTGTTGCAGCAGTTTTCCTTCTTTTGACACAGTTTTAAATCTATCTTCTCACAAAGTACATCTTTTGTTTTTGAAAGCATGCTCTCTTAAAGTTGGGTGCCTACATATGAACTCAGGTTTTTAAAAAAAAAAAAGTTTTGACTACTGTGGAATGTTGACCGGGATTATTCCAACTTCGTTAGCCTAAAAAGTTTACTCCAAAATTGACTTAAATTCTGTTAAACTTATGGGAGCCCCACCACTCTGTTGACTCATAATTAATTCACTCTAATTAAAAAAGCCTTGGCCATTTTTTCCCAGCATTTACAATACGAATTACTTTCCCACTTTGTTTTCTTTTTTTTTTTTTTTTTTTTTTTTTTTGTTTGTTTTCTTAACCCAAGTACAGGGCTGTATATTTATTGGTTATTTTCATTAAAATTCGTTCTGTGAGATTCAGCTACTTGTCCAGCTTGTCCAGCTCATCTAAAGCCCAGTGTTATCATCATCGGATTCAATAAAACCCCAGCTCATTTGACAAGATGTCTGCCAAACCATTGAAAACAACATCCACAAAGCAACCCATTCCAATACTTTAAACTCTAGCCCTTAAACCATCCTTGCTGATAGTTAAATCCTTCCTCAGGTAAGGCAAGATCTCAAATACACCATGATTTAAAAATGGACTTACCCTTTGTCAGTTGGCATCCTTAAAGTACTAATGGCACTTTATTTTTAAGCAAGAATAGCACGCTTACCAAAGTAAAAATAATCGGAAAACAATGAATCCAAGTGATTCATTATGACCAGCGTCTACTTTTGGTTATTTATCTGTTCTTTACATGAAAGTGTTGATGATGAAACTCAGATTGTGTTTACCACCGTTAGATTTTTTGTCTTTCCTTAACCTCATCTCAAGTGAAGACAGGCTTAAGCAAAAGACGGTGATATCCCCTATTAAATAATAAAACCAACACAAATTCTCCAAGTCAAATAGAAGTTTTATATACAACAGTTTTCAAAATATGTTTCACATAGGATTCATGCCATTGTTCATTAGATCCTACGAAATAACAAAAATAAAAAAATATTGTTGGCTAAATGCAATGTAAAATAACTTTCCCCAGAAGCACACTCACACACTAATCATAGGGAAANAAGCCTTTGCATTTAACTTGAAAATGTACAATCATCAAAATGCTTAAGCAGCCCCGTGTGTAGGAGTGATAGGTCTCTCACATATTTATGAGCTGCCTTAAATCCTTTCTGGAGCAAAGAGAAAAGTAAATAAAAGACACAGTCACATATGTAATGAGGAGGGAGAGAAAAATCTAAATTGGTATGCAGTCACTGCTTTCACAAACCATTTTATTTTAAGTATGTTATATTGAAAAGTTTCGGAGCTCCATTTCAGCCGACACTACCAATGTAGGGACGTGTTACACCCTTCAGTATCACCGATACATTGGGCAGACGTGGTTAAGCAAAAATACAGTAACAAAGTAGCTTTTTTAAAAAAAATCCATTACCCTTCAAAATTCAAATAAATTTCAAAATGCCACCTGCCATCTTCAGGGTGAATCCTAATTGCTCTCATGGGGTACTCTTTCTTCTGTGACTCGGGGAAGAATTCCAGGTTATTGAGTCAGAGCAGAATAATTTTGGTTTAGTTTAGATAGGATTTGCACGGGATAATACAATTCCACCTGCCCTTTTTTCTCACTTAAAAATTAAACAGGGAACATATATACCGTATTTTTATATAAATATACTCTGCTGATTTTATTTCATTTCCCCCTCTCTCACCCTCATATGTCCTCCTTTTCTTTTTTCATTTTTGCAGAAAAGAATCATCAGACACTAGTAATCTCTTTGAAAGTTTGTTGGAGGTCATTTTATTATAGGACTCTTTGAACAGAAAAGTCCTTTTCACTAGAAAACATTCAATTCTTGTTCAATTGCTTATTGTTTTCAGCTTGGCATAAATTACACCAGCCATAGGATAAGCAGATATTCTTTTGTTAAGGGAATTCTGCTTTGAATGCTATTTATTCCAAGTAGAGCAAAGAATAGATCCCCATCCTTAAGCCTCCGGCTAAGTCACTCAGCATACCTCCTCACACACTACACTCCCAGCCTCACACACTCCCCTCCAAAAGGCCCCAAAGGCATACCAGGGCCAAATCAAACAAACAACCCTAAAGAATGCCCAGTGACTTGGAATTTCAGATAAACAACCAAAAAAAACGTGTTAATATAAGTATGTTCTAAGTATTGCATAAGATATACTTATGCTAACACATAATTTGTTATTTCTCTGAAATTCAAATTTAACTGGGTGCCCTACATTGTATCCAGCAATCCTACAAATACATCTATACCATCGTTCTGAGCCACTTCGTACAGATTTTTCCCATCTCAGATGACCGCTGTGCCTTGTCAGTATGGAAGACTCCGCTCAACTGGTTTTTTGTCCTCTATAAAATCTTGGCTGACCTACTCCATCCCAAGCCCAGCCAAGCTAATCATTCCCAACTTTGTGCTGCCTCTGTGCCAGTATCTACTTGAGCATAACCGAGTCACAAGCTGTATCTTAGCCATTTGTGTGTGTCTTGCTGTGAGCTCACTGGGACACAGGACCCTTCAACCATCTGCATCCCCAATGCTAGAATAAGCAGACATCGCAGAAGAACTTCCGGATCAGGTAAGGGCAGAGAGTTGGAGGCAGACAAAACCATTGGAATCCTGGCCACTTCCCCTCTGTAAATGAGACTGTGGTCAGCACAGACTCTCTGCCTGTTTCGCATCTACATATTTCTTAAAATAAAACACTCCCGGCCTCGTGATTGTTGAA
This sequence comes from Ursus maritimus, assembly GCF_017311325.1. Lineage (NCBI taxonomy): Eukaryota > Metazoa > Chordata > Mammalia > Carnivora > Ursidae > Ursus > Ursus maritimus. Next base: position 41,007,865 of record NW_024423675.1, read on the forward strand.
AATTAAATGAAGGTATCTATATGTAAAGGTCAAGCACAGAGTGACCAAAAGAGTTACCATCTAATCCCACTGTCTTTGTTAAGGTAAGAAATGCTTTCAGAAGTACATTGTCTTTTTTTTTTTTTCCGGTAATCTCTGGAAAACTTCAATTTCAATTTTCGAATCGAGTTTCAAGTTGTGCCCAACTATGGCCTAATATACTCCACTTGTAATAATATATTCTAGTTGTTTTGCCAGCTTATTCTCAAATTCTGATTTAAAGATTTGCTTTTGGATGTTGTTCTTTTACAATCAAATAGCACTTCCAATCAGACCATATAAAATGAGCAAAACTCTGCTCTCAAAAGCTTGCAAAGGAAGAGCGTTTCTAAAAATTACTCTTGTCTCATGTGTCTGACTCACATTTATCTAAAAATAAAAGGAAAACTAGGAGAAAAAATAAACGAACAGAGGATAACGTGCAGCTTCATGTCTCTAAGTCAGATAACAAGATAATTTTTCTGCAAGCTCTATATTTCACTTTACTTTCCACAATGACCTTTCCACCCTCTAGCCCTATCACTGGAATATAAATCCATTAATGAGGAATCTTTTCTTCCCCTGTCCTTTTTCATATCAATCTCAGCAGGATGCTAGACTGTTCTTTGAGTTCATTCACTTTATAGCCATTAAAAAGAAAATATAGTCTGGAGACGGCCTGTCTCCAATTGGTTAAGCACAGGATGAAGGGAGAAATTCCTGAGTTTCCAGCTTTCATCTACCACTGATTTTCTGTGCAAACCCTGGGGAAATTTCAAAAACTCTTTTTTAGAAAATCTGTGAAATGGGTGAATTATTTAAAAAACATCATTCACCGATGCAATTTTTTAGCAGAAAACAAAAAGTTGTTAAAAGGTTAATGTTTACAGTTAATGGTTTTGAAAACATGCTTGCCTGACTTGGGACACCATAGGATTTAACACCATTGCTCAATGGATGTTATGAAATGATAACAATAAAAACACCAGTAAAATGTAATGGTTACCACAATTTTCCCCAGAAGGGCATGCATTCTAATCTAACCTTTAAAGATAAAGAAACTAGGGGCACCTGGGTGGTGCAGTGGATTGAGAGCAACCCACTCTTGATTTCAGCTCAGGTCATGATCTCAGAGTGGTGAGATGGAGCCCCATGCTGGGCTCTGTGCTCAGCATGGAGTCTGTTAGGGTCTCTCTCTCCCTCTCCCTCTGCACCGTCCCCCCCCCCCCCCGCTCATGCTCTCTCTCTAGGAATAAATAAACAAGACTTAAAAAAAAAAAGATAAACTAGAGGAATCTAGTGAAAAACCTAGTTGAAAAATCTAGTTGTCGAAAGAATGGAGAAGAATACATAGGAAACACCAGAATAAGTTGATGGACATCTTAAGATACATATAGGGTGGTTCAATTCATTCAACCATTTACTTATTCATTCCTCAAATGTTTAGTGACCATATACTATAAGCAAAGCTCTATGAGATACTTTTTCTGAGCTTAATTTCCCCAATTTCCTAATGACAATGAAACTATACTAGTAAAACATATAAAATATATAGCTCAAGGGTTAATAACTCAATGTTTTGAAATTTATCCTCTAAGAATTCTAAGATTAGCATTTGGGGCACCTGGCTGGCACAGTCGGTTAAGTGTTTGACTCTTGGTTTTGGCTCAGGTCATGATCTCAGGGTCTTGAGATCAAGCCCCACATGGGGCTCTGTGCCCAGTGAGGAATCTGCTTGAGATGCTCTTTCCTTCTCCCTCTGCCCCTCCTGTTTGTGTGGTCTCTCTCGCTCTCTCAAATAAATAAATAAATCTTTGAAAAAAAAAAAAAAGATTGGCATTCACAGAGCTTTGCTGCCTCTCAGATAACATTTGCACATTTGCAGCCTGGCCTTCTCCTGAAGACGCAAGTAACTTTCACTCAACACTGTGCATGCCCAATGATACTGCCTTCTCTGCAAAGTAAGCTATGGCGGTTGCTAGAAACTTCAAAGACATTCCTGATCCTGAAATTGTCTGATATTAAAGGAGTCTGTAAGGGAGCAGGCTCACCAGGTCCCACGGTTTCTGGAGAGCGCGGTGCTGGCCTGGCTCCAATAGCCAACCACAGTATTTACTGTTTGCTTGTGATGTGCAGTGCTGTAGGGCATTTCTCCTTCTGCCGCTGGGACATCATATATATAAACCCAATGTAATGAAAAACTCCAAAGCTTCCCTGGAATGTCTATTTGATAACACTTAGTAAGACATAATCCATACCAAGAAAAGATGAACAATACTTTGAGATCCAAATTCTAACATTCCCATGGGTATCTTGTGCAATTAAACTTAAATGAGCTGTTCCTTTAGAGTAGGTTATGTATATTTTTAAAGAAAAGGGGAGCAGAATGTGTGCAGGTACGTACAACTCTGTGTGTTTTCCTAGAAGTAGCTTTCTCAAGATGGCTTAGGAATTCCATTCCATTCCATTCCACATTCATGCCCATAATCTGGAAGGATGTCTTGTGCTCTTCTCAGGACGACCTTACCAGCAGGTAGCCGCAGAAGACACACACAGAGCAGAGAGGGAGAAAAAGTGAGGCAAGAAGGGTCAATCCAGTGTCCTAGCTCTACCATCTCACATCTAGGTAAATTTCTTCCAATCAAGGAAGGGAAAGATATCGAAATAACAAAACCTTACCATGAAGATCTCAGCAAGGCACACTGAACACCCAGCACCGGTATGGCTGTTGGCATGGAGAAGGCTCTGAAACCAATCAGAACCACCCTGTCTGTTAGAAGTTCTCTCATTATACCGCATGCAGGAGCCACAAGTATAAGACCTCACATCCTTGTCCTTAAAGGGTGACCCTAGTGCAAATCAGGAGAGCAAGCTAAGAGAGACGCAGTGTACTTTTACTGCACTGCTTGCATTTTTGTAATGAGCATGAATCATTTTTACAAAAACAGTAAAAATATTCCTAAAGAGAAAAAAAAAAAAAGGAAAGGGGGGAGGGAGGGCGGGGAGGGAGAGAGGCAGAAAAGAAGGAAACGTGCTTTATCCTTTGAGAATGGATACTCCTAGGAGCCTGCAGATTGCAAGACTAGGGACACAATCCTGTACCTTTAACCATATGGCTCTCTCTATTTTTTTAAGGTTTTATTTATTTATTTATCTGAGAGAGAGAGAGAGAGAGAGAGATCATGAGCAAGGGAGAGGGGTAGAGGGAGAAGCAGACTCCCTGCTAAGCAGGGAGCCCAATATGGGACTGGATCCCAGGACCCTGGAATCATGACCTGAGCTGAAAGCAGATGCTTAACCGACTGAAGCACCCAGGCACCCACCACAGGGCTCTCTGAAGTACTTCATGATTTCTGAACCCAGATTCTGAATCCTGCAGCCATACAAGTTAGTGTAGGAACCTTGATTCAGCTTTTGTTTTCCCTTAGCTTCTCAAGAATTCACTCTGAGTGCTGCCACATAGAGCACTGAAGAGGACAAAGAACCCCTTCCAACTTCAAAGAAATAGCCAAGAGGATTCCCACTCAACGTTTTCCACACTGGTGGGAAATAATCATTCTTGACCTCTTTCTTTCTCCCTCCAGAGGCTCATGGCTCTTTGTAGACACAACTAGAGAGATTAAATGCTTTCTCCCATATTTTCAGGTCAAGGGAGCAAGGCCAGAGTTGTTCAGATGTTTACTGAATGCCTAATAAGCACAAAAACAGTGTACTTAGTACTATACAGGTCCAAAGAAATAAAAGATACAGTTCCCACTGGAGCCAGAAAAGTATATAAGAAAAAAATTGGCATAGAGTTTTCATAAGGTTATTGCTAAAGGCAAATATCCAGAACATGAGAGCTTTCTTGACCAACGTAGTGCATTTAATATACACTGTTTTCTTTAAAAATGGATTCATCAATAGCTGTTAAATGCATATATAATTACATGCACATATATACAGACATACAATCACCAGTCTATTAGAATAAAATGTTTTAAAATAGTTAAAAATGTACAAAGCTTAAACAATTACAAGGAAAGCGGAGATTAAGAATAGGTGACATTTACTGAGCATTTTTACCACTCCAGGTACTGTGCTAAGTGCTCTAGGTGCTTTGGCTCAATTATTTCTTGTAACAAACTAATGCGATAGGGATTGTTACCATTTTATACCCAAGGAAACCAAGACTCAAAAAAGATTAAGTAATTTTTCTAAGATGTCACAACTAACCCCATGTTCCTGAAGCATTTGGTGATGTATTAGAGAACTGTGGTCAACGTAGTACAGACACAACACTGGTCTGTTCTTAGGAAATTTAGTGTTTCAGGCGCCTGGGTGGCTCAGTTGGTTAAGCAGATGCCTTCCGGCTCACGCCATGATCTGGGGTCCTGGGATCAAGCCCCACATCAGGCTCCCTGCTGAGCAGGGAGTCTGCTTCTCCCTCTCCTTCTGATCCTTCCCCTGATTATGCTCTCTTTGTCTCTCAAATAAATAAAATTCTATTTAAAAAAATAAAAGGAAACTTAGTGTTTCAAACAAACTCAAGAATGCCCTACAGTCAGCCTCATCATTCTCGTCAGAGGAGAATGATTACAAGAAAGACTCAAAAGTGTATTGGCAAACTGGGTCATAAATAGGATTAACTGAGAAAAATGTTTTGACGGCAATGGACCTTTCAATGGACAGATTGGAAACTGTAAAGAAAAGCATATGGACAATCATTCATATTGCATCATTGAACTCTTACTGAACACCCAAAGTTTGCAAGTCCCTCCCTTTGATGATGATAATAGGGATATGAAAATGATAACCAGCTGCTTTCGGGGAGATCATCATAAACCCATGTGAGGGGTTGGGATGCTGGGAAGGTGAAGAGAGAGGATACAGACAATACAATAGGTAGTAAGTCTTATTCTGGAGATATGAGCAAATGTAAAGAAGTGGGGTAGAACCACGCAGCCCAACTGCTAAAGCTGGGAGTGGATTTGCAGAGGCAGTCCGGGCCAATCTGGGCCTAACAGACTAGGCAAATTTCACCTGAAAAAGAAAGGGTGGGGAACGGGTCTCCCAGAGGAGTAGGTACAAATGCATGAACATTATGAGGTCAGGTTTTTCATGGGAGAAAAACTAAGCACCTCTAAAATGGAACAAAGCAAGGAAGTACTTAGGGTAAGCTTGGCCATCACCTGCAGGAAAATAGGGCAATGGGGGAAAGGCAAAACCAATTAGGGTGAGAAGGGGGGACAAAGAAAAAATGGTTAAGAAATTATGGCTGATCATCAAGAATCAGGACCAAATGCTTCTCCTTTTCTAGCTCAGAAAAGGGCATCATAATTCATTCAGTTGTTCAACCCAGGAACTAAGGTGTCATGGGTGCTCCCTTCCATTCTCTCATTCCCTACACCGCATCGGCCATCAATCCTTCGGTTCTGCTTCCTAAACCTCTCTCCTGCCTGCTCACTTCCCTGCACCCTCAGTGCTACTGAACTCGGACAGGTCTCTGTGTCTTCTTGCCAAGCTAGTGCACAGCCTCCTAACTGTGCCCTCCAGCCCACACATTCTCCTTGGCCAGCACGACCTTCGAGAAAACACAGATCCAATCACATCCCTCTCCAGGGGCTGTCCAGTGCTTTTAAGGTAAAGTGCAGACTCGTTCTCATGCTTCACAAAGCCCAGCCTCTACTTACTGTTCCCCATCCCAGGTCCCCATTCCCAGCTCCCAGCTCCACCACTCCCACCAACCACACATACTCTGAGATCCATTCCCTTTCCTGAGGTACCTCAGGCACTGTCTCTCCAGACTTTTACTCAAGCCATTGACTCTGTTGAAACACTTTCTCCAGGTCTCACTTGGCTGACTTCAACGCACCCTGTAGGTCCTGACTTAACCTGCCACTGTTTCTCGGAAGCCTTCCCTGATCTTCCCAGCTGGATTAAGCATCCTCCCTCGATGACTACCTAATACATTGTTCTTCCTCTTCCCCAGCATTTAGAGATCACCTGTTTACTTATCTGTTTCTCAAACTGACTCAGTTCCAAAGAGCAGGACTACTTCTGTCTCATTCATTTTATATCCCTTAGTAGCTGGCACGTGTTAGACCAGTAAATGAATGACTGCGGGCATCTTGCTGACTCCGGGCCAATACTGAAGGGAAATGAGAGATCGGTGCATAACAGCGGACGAATCAAATGAGGACCAGCGACCAACTCCAAGAGCAAACCAGTAGACAGCTCAGGTTTGTCAGCGTTGATCCAGTGGGTCCGAACAAAACCAGACTGGGGGTGCCAAGGTGTTTTGTCTGCTTGCATCTGACCAGGTAGCTTAGTGGAAGCCAAGAAACTGAATGGTCCTTCAGAACTGAGAAAGGGTCTCTTTATAGCTGGAGTTCAGAATGTCCCATAAAGAAAAAAGCTTGCATAGGAAGGTGGGCCAAGTTGAAGTCAGAGAGTTGAGAAAACTACCAGAATAGGATCTGGTTTGGCAGATAGGAGAAAGATAGAAATTGGTTTTCAGTTTTCTACTGTAAGAAGATACCTAGAATATGGGACATCCTATTATCAGTAGTGTAACAGATAGCAATTATAATTTACTCCCCGAAACCCTATGTCCTTCACAAAGAAATGCAAGAACCTTGTTGTACCATCCCCTAATTTGAAGTAGTCTCTCTCCCCATCCGCTACCTTGCACTCGAACTTCAGGTAATTCTGTCGCTGTAGCAATCTTTCCTGGTGTTTACCAGTGTCCGTACTGGTTTGGATAAAGTGAAGAGCAAAACCAAATGCACCGAGCTCCCTCCTCAATAAGGAAAGTAGCAGACCCCAGATTTGGCTTAATGAAAATTCAAATAAATATCTGGATATTTGGAAAAGTCAGAGGAGAGGGCAGGAAATGAGCCTAGATGAACGAGCACAGGGGTGCCTGACGGAGACAGCAATAACGCACGCTGCCCTTCTGAGCTTTCGATCTGTGTCTCTCCCATGCAATTGGTGATTGGTCGCTTGGCAGCATCTGTCTAGAGGTAGGAGAAGCTGGACATTATCTGGGCTTTACATTGTGTAAAAAGTCTGATAACACTTTCTGTTTTTCAAGAATAATTTAAGCTTTTCTGAACTTTTTTGGGTAAAAGCACACTTAATCATCACGCAGCAAAGCTGGAAGCTGGCCAAATGCAGGACAATCAAAGGGCTTTCTCGCAAAAAGCCCTGAGCCGGATACCTCAGCTTCGGATAAGTACTAGCGGGAGAAATGCAAGGACCCTGGTTCTGGAAATCTTCAAAAACCTTCTGAGTTAAAGCAGATCCTTCTGCCCTTTGGAGTAAAACTCAAGACTGGAGCATGAAAAGGAGTGAATAGTGCACAAATAATAATTTTATTTAATACATAGGGAATATGAAAGTTCACAATCACAAGCCGTAAAGATCATTCTTCAGCAAGAATTTCTTCCTTAATTGACTTGTCTGAATGTCTTTCCTCCCTTCCCCCTCCAAAATAAACTAAACTATTACTAACTTTGGCAGTTTTATACTAAAATACAAGGTTATATATAATCTGGGAAAACCTAAGATAAGCACATCCTTCCTAATTGCTCTAAGTTATGTTTCTTGTAACTCCTCATGTTACAGTCTCTCACTGTATTTTCAGGATATTCATCACATTTTATGCCTCTAACTCTGGTGTTGGGCCTTTGGGGGCCTATTCTAGGGATGGTGATAGAGAAACAATTTAAGTGAATCCCTCCTTCCTTAACAAAACTAACTGCCAATGCTCCAATGTCACCAGCCAGATAGTTTGTTCCTCCACTGATAATAAAGCACTCATTTTATTTTATGAACAATAGTGCGAAGAAAGAGAAATCAAGGGTTTGGAAATGTGTTGGGTGAGAGTCACCAGTTCTAAGTCTGCTTTGTCCTTGACTGTAGTTAATTCTGTGCCTCACTTCCTTGCTTTACAACTGGGATTGGTATTAAAATGTTCTCCAAACTTCATTCTAAAATTCCACGAGTTCTGGACTTATTTGAGAGGTATCCTAGAAAAAAGTATATAGAATCGGTCTTACGTGACAAATATCACTGGTTTGTCTTCAAGTTTACTTCGCATTTCTTCCTTTTTAAAAAATATTCACCTATGTTTTAATACTTTCATAGTCTAATACTTTAAAATGTTGATCTACTTGGCAGTTTATAAATGTTAAAATTTAATGTCAGGCAAAATTACATGAATCTCAGATATTAGTTAAATAAACATTAATTCATACCTATCCCCCCCAAAAAAAACTTTAAAAGGCCTTGAAACTTCTTTTAAGTTTTTAATTTCCCAAAATAAGTCAGAATACATATTCCTACTTAAATGAAGGTTTGACTGAGTTGTGAATGTGGTAAGACTGACTAAAGAGACAAAAACTAGAATTATAAGAACTTGCTTTTTAACATTCTGAGAAATAATGCAGCTTGGAAAAATAGAAAACATTAAAAACGTCAGCTTGGAAAATATAAAATGTTATTGTATTCATTGTTGTCTAGTTCTCACTTGGTACATCAGCAGAGGACACATTGCACGCACTGTCTATGCAGAGAGCAATCCTCTTCTAATCCTTATGTCCGTATATTTTCATGGATAGCAACATTAAAGTGCTAATACCCAGAGCACAAAGTATTGCTTTTCTTTTCAGAAAACAAAAAACAAAAAACAAAAACAAAAACCAACATATCCTCTTCTCTGCCTCTACTCCCATTTCCTATCTCATGTTGGAATAACTTCCATTATTCTGAGAACTTCTATTACAGATTTTTTGGCCTCTTTGTAGCTCATGCTCTGTGGAATAGATTTCCGTTCTTTCTTCAGTAAACATTTACCAAGGTGCTTAGTATAGCTGGTCAGTGACTTAGGTGGGAAGGCCACAAAACTAAGAGGACACAATCCCTCCCACAGTAAACTCAAGAAAGTATCCATCCCCTGTAAGGCCTAGTTATTTCATCTATAAAGCGGTAATAGTAATTATTGCATCAACTATTGTGAGGATTGAATGAAGTAATTTTTAAATCCATCCTGTTCCTTGAGTGCTATAGTAAAAAAAAAAAAAAAAAAAAAAAAAAACCCTCAACAAGGGAAATAATGTTTGAACTATGTCTCAAAAAGGATTGTTCCTCAGAGGAAGGAAGACTGGGGGTGCCTAGGTGGCTCAGTCAGTTAAATGTTTCACTTTGGCACAGGTCATGATCTCAGGGTTCTGGGATCCAGCCCCACGTCAGGCTGCCCACTCTGCAGGGAGTCTATTTGTCTCCCTCTCCCTCCGCCTCTCCCACTACTCATGCTCTCTCTCTCTGTCTCAAATAAATAAATAAAATCTTTAAAAAAAAAAAAAAAGGAAAGAAGATGGAAAATACTCCAGATACTGGGAACATACAATCCACAGTCCGAACAGGCAGTGTGGGAGAACATGTCACGCTCTATTTTAAACAAGTGGAAAGTTATCCCATTAAATGAGGAAGAGAAAGCAGGATATGAAACTGGAAAGCTCGGCTGGTTTAATGGATTTAGTCCTGCAGCAATCTGAGAACAGACAAGGACTTTGAAAAAAAGAAAGTAAAATGATTCTACTTGTGTAGTAGAAAAATCGTTATGGCTTCCATAGGGAAAATGGGTTGGTTGTGCAAGAACCTGAAAAATGTGAAATCAAGTAAGAGATTTCAAAGACCAGACTAGGGGACCCTGTGTGGCTCAGTCAGTTAAGCATCTGCCTTCCGCTCAGGTCATGATCCCAGGTTCCTGGGATCAAGCCCTGCATTGGGATCCCTGCTCCACAGGGTGCCTGCTTCTCTCTCTCCCCTTCCCCCTGCTTGTGTTTTCTCTCTCGCTGTCTCTCTGTGTCAAATAAATAAAATCTTAAAAAAAACACACACACACAAAGACCAGATTAGAGAAGATGATGTCCAAACTAAAACAATGGCTGTTATTGACTGATGAAAGTTGAACTGAGAAATATTTTATAAGTAGCATCTACTATAAGTGGTCACAGATTTGAGGTGACAGTTGACCCTGAGGTTTTCAGGTTGGTGGCCAAATGGATGGATATACCATTAAATAAAATAAAAACTATAGAAAAAGAGTAAGTGTATTGGGGATTGGGGTGGGGGACAGAGAAGAGATGTAGAAAGTTAATGATGGACATAGTTTTAGACAGGAAAAATCCAGAAGAGTACCAATCCTCAAGAGGGCAGGGCAAAGGGAAGGAACCAATGAAGAAAGTTTGTAAAAAAAAAAAAAAAAAAAGAAGGTATCATGAGGGGCACCTGTGTGGCTCAGTCAGTTAAGCGTCCAACTCTTGGTATCAGCTCAGGTCAGGATCTCATGGATCGTGAGATTGAGCACCAAGTCAGACTCCACTCAGCAGGAGACTGCTTGAACATTTTCTCCCTCTGCCCCACCACCACCTCCCTCAAATAAATAAATAAATAAATATTTTAAAAAGAAAGAAAAAAAAGAACAGAAAAGAAGAAAGAAAGAAAGAAAGAAAGAAAGAAAGAAAGAAAGAAAGAAAGAAAGAAAGAAAGAAAGAAAAAGGAAGGAAGGAAGGAAGGAAGGAAGAAAGAAAGAAAGAAAGAAAGAAAGAAAGAAAGAAAGAAAGAAGAAAGAAAAAGAAAGAAAGAAAGAAAGAAAGAAAGAAAGAAAGAAAGAAAGAAAGAAAAGGTATAATGAGAGAGAATAATGCATCAGGAGTCAAGGCAACAGAGTTTCAAGAAGACGGAATTAAATATTCGTGCTGATATCATGGAGAGCTAGGAGAAATCCTGCTCAATCTTCTAAACCCAGAATTAGGAGAGGAGGAAATGTACAGTCTCTCCTCCTGGTGGGTTTGAGGAAGGGAGTGTTATCAGAGCAAATTAATGTTTCAGTTAAGTTGAGGTGACAGGAGCACCCTATAGAAAGTTTAACAATGTGGGGAAGAATTAGAAGACCCAGCATTTCAGTGAAGATAATTGGGAGGAGAGCCAGCAGGCAGAGGAGGGGGAAGTCACCAGACCACCAGGAAAGGACAAGACTGACCTGGAGAGAGATAAGAGGATGAGAGGATTAATGATGAGGGAACTCTGATTTCTTTTTATCTTTATCTTAAGTGAAATAATTTTCAGCACTTCAAATTCCTTTCTGGTATCACATTAACTTAATAATTTAATACTCTGGGTGTTCTGCAATTCTACCCTTATGTGAAGGTGCTCTGCCAATCTAAGCAACAGTGATGCCAACTACCAGAATGAGGAAGCCCAGGAAAGTTGTTGCAGAATTGCAAAACCTGTCCCGTTCAGGTGACAGTTCTCCTGTAAGCTTCTCAAGTGTCACCTCTGTATTTAAAGACAATCTTGATATGCTACACAGATAGCTATTTATGGTGGACTTTGGTAATTTTTCCAACAAGGAAAACCTAAATCTGCATTCTTCTGATTCAGCTGCTTATCCTTGTAAAACACGTACAGAACTCTTACTAGCCAAGCCAAAACATCCTGCCAGGACCACCTGGAACCCCATCATCACTACCTAAGAAAAGCTAGCAGAGTCTAGGTATGCCCCTAGCAGTTATTCAATAAACTAAGAAAAATAAAATTTGGGTAAACCACATGTCTAAATCACAAGATAAAGTTCTGAAAATTGGTTTTGTCACCAGATATGCCTTGTTGAGAGCCCTGTTTTCTTTTGCCAAGATGCTGAGTCTAATATTTTACAGCCAGCTTTTTCAGCAGTCCTGTGGTTAGAAGAAAAGACGGACTGCTATACTGACCACATTTGGACCAGCTGCAGAAATAATTTAATCAACCTGGCATGAAGAACATTGTTCAAGTGAGCAGTTTTCTCTGCTAATTAGTAAATAAACAGATTGTCAAGGTAATTTGTCAATATGTTTACCCTGGTATGGTAGTTTTAACACATGATCCCAAATTCCTTACTTCTCTCATCAAATGATGGGGGCTCAGGTCCCATTCCTTGATACAAGAAAGAGTTATGAGTGCTTCTGCCAATAGAGAAGGTATAAGTGATGTGATTCCAAGAGTAAGTTAGAAAAGGCCATATAGCTTCTGTCTGGTCCTCTTGAGACCCTCTCTGGAAGAAGCCAGACACCATGGAAGAAGTCTGACTATCTTGAAACTACTATGCTGGAAAGGCCACAGGTAGGCACTCAGTCAAAAGTTCCAGCTGAGAGCTCCTAGTGAACAGTAACACTGATTGCTAGCCATGTGATTCAGACGTCTTAGACATTCAGCCCAAACGAACTTTCAGACAACAATATCCCAGCTGCATGAGATACCCCAAGCAAGCATTGCCTTTTTAAGTGCTTTCTGAATTACTAGTCCATAAACCATGAGCAAAACAAAAGATATATATATATTAAGGTACTAAATTTGGAGGGGAATTTGTTAGAGCAATAGTAACTAAAACAGAATTTGTTAGCTGAAAGTGGATACTGCTGAAAACAGTAACAACACCCCAAAACATATTGCCTTTGGGACAGAGGACTGGATGGTGAGCAAAAGCTGGAAGGACCTTGAGGAATCTGTCAGAAGACGTAGGGCCCTTGAAGAAATTGTCAGTGAGAACTTAAAGGTAATTGAGAAAACTGTTATTGGTAGCTGGAGGAAAGAGTATCATTGTTCTGTATTGGTAAAGTTTATCAAAACTATTGCCAGGAGTAACATGAAAAATTGGAAATGTGCCTTATAAACTGATGATTCTAGCCAAGGACATCTCCAGGCAGAATGTAGGGGGAAAAATGCCAAATGGTTTCTTTTAGCAATATATTATAAGGCATGGATACAGCAAGAAGAGACAAAGAAAAAATTTTTCCATTTTCAAAATTATGTAAAGGAAATTATAAAGGAACCAAGGCTTGATTGCCTCAAAAATAGAAAGTATTTCCAGTCTCTTCCAGCAGAATATTCTCAAGGTCAAAAGGTCTTAGGATACATGTCAATCTGGAAAAATGTGGTTGTGACTCAAATTTTTAAACCTTTAGAATTATTTCATTTGGTACCTCAGAGACATTTTCCAACAACAAAGGGCCATTTAAGTCTAAGACATGTTTTGTGATATCCTCTGTTAAATAATAAGGCTTCTCACACAGTCTCATAGGAGGCCCAAAGCAGAGAAAGGCTTGCCTGGAAGAAATTTGTGATTGTTTCCATTATCTAATGGAGTAGATTTTAAATGGGTACACAGGAAGCTCATAAAGTGTTTAAAGGAATTATATCAGCTTAGACTGAAATGGACATAGTACAAAATGAAGAGAAGCCTTATTCAGTTGCACCATGGGCCATTTCCTATGGAAAGGAAGGATTAATCACAAAATAGAACCAAGATTCTGAGGTCAAACTACTGATTCCTAATTTAAAAACGCAATATATGCCCGGCCATTTTTCCGATATACTACAGATCAGTGACTACTATACCATCTGTTTCCCCCTTTTTGAGTGGAATGTCTACCCGTTACCCAATGCCTATTCTACCATTTCAGATTGGGTGTGTGGAAACAGATGACTTGTTTCTTTGGGTTACAGATCTTCAGACTGAGAATGGTATTCACAGAGCCGAACTCGGGGAACTATATCTGAAGAAACTCTTCTCTCCGGAGCTGCTTTAGACAATGAGATTGTGAATCTTATCAGGCCTAAATGTGATGTTGTAATAGAATGAAATACAAGCTGAGGGATGGGGGTCGGGAGTCCTGAAAAAGGATCAGTGTATTTTGTGTGTGGAAGAAATGAAAATAATTTGTGATTAGAGCACAAAGCATGGTTGTTTAAAACATGGCTCCAAAGATTTTTGACATTCCTTCCATCGATAGGTGGGATCTATATGGATGGACTTATGACTGTTTCAACTAAGAGAGTGATTCTATGTCATTTCTAAGTGTAGATCAGAAAACTCCATGCAACTTGTGCCTGGTATTTTTGAAATTCTCACCCAGTGAAAAGTTTGCCCCCATGAAAGATATCCAATCACCCTGAGACCACCATGCTGGAGACTCACCCATAGACATTCCAGTCAACATCACTAATACCAAATACCAGCCATGCAAGTCAACAATCTTGGACGTCCGGCCCTGTCAAGTCTTTAGACAGCCCTAGCCAATATTTAACTACAAGTTTATGTATAACTCCAAACGAGAACTGCCCAGCCAATCCCTTCTGGAAGTTCTAGCCCTCAAAATATTGAGCAAAATAAAATGGTTGTTTGGTGCAGCACTACTAAATGAAATAGAAATATTTTTAATGATAAATATTCCCTTCCAGGATGAAAGTATCTCCTTATGGTTTAAGTCAGAGGGAGGAGGAACAAATATTTGGCATAAGCCACATGGAATCTGGAGATAAAAGCTGGACAAAAGCTGAATATCTATTTATAGGAGAATACTTTAAAAATGGTATTCCAACTGTATAGAATATTTCAAAATCATGAAGTTGGAAATCGAGGGCTATTTCATTTGACTTGGAGGAATTTCCGGAAAGTAACGTTAAATGAAAAAAGTAAAATGAAGATGAGCATGTTAAATATCTTTTCCCATATATGTATCATTTGAGTGTGTGTGTGGAGGGAGAGAGAAAGATTATTTTCAGTACGTGTGTTCTGTACTTATGTGTATTTTTGTATGTATACATGTAATTTTTAAGCACGGATACAAACCAGCCTGTTAATAAAGCTGCTTTAACCACAGAAGCAGGGATGTATGGAGGTAAGGCTAATGTAGAGCAAGAGGAAAGAGAGGAGAAAGGGAAACACAAAGAATGCATTAGGAATATATGGTTGAACACGTACGAACTTAAGTATTTTCATATATGGTTACATAATTTAAACTATTCATATATGTGGTGTATATGTATACAGATTTTTTATATTAGGACACAACGACCATAGACTATGGATGACAGTATTATTAATGGCTGTCGGCAAGATTAAAAAAGGGAAACAGGGACAGGACAAGGATAGCCACGGCAAAACAAAGAGGACACAGCAGCCCAGGCGTGAAACTGGCTAAGCCCAGGAGAAACCAAAGTCCAGGTAACAAATCCTAATGGAATGGTGGCTAATGGAGGGGTGTATGGATAAGTAGATCAAGGTGAATAAAAAGACTACAGATACTTAACAACAGAAATCTTGGGCAAAAGCAAGGCAGAGAGTAAAGAATAAGATCACTCAAAATAATAATAAAAAAATAGGATGAAGTAGTAGAAGAGGGACAAGATCCACAGTGCAAGCAAGAAATCTGAGCAGGAAATGCCATGGTCTTTCTGCATTTCCAGCCACAAGAACACCTGGGTATGTGAGACCAAGTCTTACCTTGGCCAAGGAGCCTCCGGATCACGTGTTTGTAGATTACTTAGTGTTGGCAGGATTATGTGATATAATCGTGTCTAATTAGTGGCTAACTTAGAAACTAGAAACTCAAAGATTATTAAGAGTTAAGGGACTTACTAGTTAGGGGCAGCACTTTCTGAGATTTAGAAGCTCTTCCAAAGAGCTTTGAATGTATTTCCCAGGCGCAAATGCTAGACTGTGTCTATCTGCTCACAAATTTGACACTAAGATAGGCCATTACAAATTTTCCTTGGAAACTTCATATTGACTTTTGTCACACAACTAATTTGGTTAAACCATTTTCACTTACTTGTTAGGCCGCTTGAGTTTCTTTCTCTACAGACAAATATCATTGTATTTGTTTATACATATTATTTAATTCATTTTAGAATCATAAAGATCCAGATAAGAACTTGGTGGTCCATATGTGAATCTACTAAATCCTTCAGGTGGGAATTATGAGTATAGTAAAGTTTGTACCGATCAAAAAGTGTGTCTATTCAAATGTGTCTACGATGTGCATCATGCAAAAATTATTTCAGGATTGCCTCTCTGCACTAGAGAAAACGGTACAACTTTGAGGAATAAAGTGACAGCCAAAGCTGTTCAGGGAAAATGTTTTCAAATAATTTCAGCAAATTTCACTCCAACAGACAAAACTAGCTCAGGCAGAGGAGAAACAGTTATTCTGACTGTTTTGTCCTTACCTAATTCATGAGGAAGAGATTATATTTTCACATATTTTTATATTATCTGTTAACTACATTCAACAACCAAGAGAGCACACACCAGTAGGTTAATAAAGTCTCTCCTAGAAAATAGAGAGGTGAGGGAGTTCAAATTTTTGTTCTTTATTTCATTCTGAATTTTTTTACAGTAGGTTTCTGATATTTTAATATAATAGAAAATGTGTTAAATGATTTTAAAAATAAAAATTTTGGCAGGAATAACATTGTCAATGGTTAGCTGCAGTACCTTGTTTTCTCTTAAATAATAAAAAGTTAAAAATTGTTTGCAGTGAAATTACGTTAATAAGGTATTACTAGCCTGTATCATTCAAGTATTATTCAATGATACATCCTATTGCCACAACTTGATTTTCAACTTTGGAATAAGGTATCTTGCCATCAAAGCATATCATTCATTAAATGACAGCTCTTCGGATATACTGTAAACATGTCATGAGTCTTTTTTCTTATTATTTAAAGGCGACGTTCTCTTTACTCTTAAACTCAGGATGCATTTTTTAATGGAATATTTAAGTCATTTTTTTCCTATTGAAAATTTGTTGGTTTTTTTGTTTTTTTATTATTATGTTATGTTAGTTACCATACAGTACGTCATTAGTTTTTGACATAGTGTTCCATGCTTCATTGCTTGCATATTTTTAATATTTATTATGGGTTTTCTTTCTTTTCTTTGGTATAGATTTTCAGTGAAAGAAAATGGAGACTATACATAGAAGTTCATGTCAGATTTTGGATGGCTAAACTCAAAATTGAAGTAAAAAAAATAATAAAGCTAGTCAAAACTCAAACTTGAAATTCCAGATGCCTTAAAAATTATTGAAGGTGAAAAGTATTTTTTATCATTGTAAAGTTTATTTTTAAGCCTATTTTTCAACTGCACCAAGTTAGATTTCAAGCCAGTTTGGACTCAACTAAAGTCTGAACGAGAGTGGGAAAAAATCTGTAATTCAAAGTCATTTCAAATTTGGACATGTGAACGAACATGACTCAGATAGGGTGAGAAAAGTGCCCAAATGTCCAGGGCCTCACAAAACTCTAAATTTCAAGCTTGGCAAATCCTCCTGGTTTATACTTGATTTTAAAATATAAGCACATTGAAGATTCCTGGGCCTATCCTTAATATAAAACTATTTTCTTCAGTTATTACATTGGTTCCTATGTTAGGTACATATTCACTTTTTAAAAAACTAAAACAGATTTGTATATTTGACCCAGTTTCTTCATAATTCAGCTTCTATTAGTATGGAGTGAAATGTAGCCAGATAAAAAACATTATTCAAGTGAAGAGTGTCTGAAAACACTCTGTGTATCAGCTCTGACTAGTGTTTTCAGTCGTATCAACCACATATTTATACAGTTAAGTGTTTAAACAATGCCACTTAAACTGAGTAATAAAAATCATTGTTTGGATTCTTAACAGTGTTTTTCTACCTCAAAAGCAAGAGCAGAGTATCACGTAACTAGAACATCTATTTTTATTTTACTTTTTACCTGTAGTATAGAGTACTAAAGCCTGTGTCCAGAATAACGAAGGAGTTTTTTGGAGATAAAAATACAAGTTTAAATCCTAGGGAAAAAAACAGTAAAGTAATTCCTAGTAGAAACATTTGCAAATAGATCACATAATTTTTTTAAGGTATCATACAGGCAAGTAATAGATTTAAGGCCATAATGTTTTATTACTAAAGCAATTAAATAGAATTTGTTTGTGGTTTGCTGAATGTCAGAATTTATAACATATCAAACCACCACTATGTGCACTGTGGGAAATTGTAAGACATGAAAGATAGGATTCTTTCCTCCAAAACCCCCTACATCTGTTTGGAAAAG
Source organism: Ursus maritimus (assembly GCF_017311325.1). Lineage (NCBI taxonomy): Eukaryota > Metazoa > Chordata > Mammalia > Carnivora > Ursidae > Ursus > Ursus maritimus. The sequence continues at coordinate 41,025,790 of NW_024423675.1, forward strand.
GAACACAGATATTCATGATAAATTGAATGACTTAATTTGCCCATATTCACTCTTGTTCACAAGGGATCTAAGTCAGGTGGATATAGCTATTAATAAATAATAAAAATTACAATTTTCTTTATATTTTATATTCCCCAAAGGATTTGAGAGACAGAAAGTTAATAATAGAGCAAATTTTAATATAGGTAGGAAATCATAAAGGGAAAATGCTATAAAATTGAGAAGAAAAGAACAGATACTACTGCCCAAGGAAGCAAAATTAGAGAAAAACTGACAAAACATCATTGCAATAAGTAACCCCTATAATAACAATTAGCATTTTACATTCATTATTTCATTAATCTTCACGGAAACCACAACCACGAGAGAGCTTAAAATTATTCATGCTACATAAATGAGATGAAGGAGGCTCAAAGAAGATTGAATGCACAGCCAGAAGCTCGATAAAGGTTGTCTTCCAGATCCAAACTTTGTCTTCCATGTGTTGATCGAGCTGTTGCACAACCAGACCTATTTTATGCCCATCCCTGGTTTGCCTGGCTTTAAGACGTTAAGAATCTCATCCCTACGTTTCCTCTGATGACAGGAGGACCACTAGAAGCAACTGTCCAAATGGAATCAAAAATTTTTTTTCAACAAAAACATTCTGGAATGAATAGTGCCAAGCCATTTTGGAAATCAGAGTCAGATGGATATTTTGTGTTTAGGAAAAATAAAGGAAGTTTTAATACTGGTCACTTGTCAAGTCATATCACATCATGAATATCATTTTCAACAACAGGCAATAATATACATGAGAGCTACTGCTTTTCTTCAAAAGAAAATGATGTCACTGTCAAGTCAAGATATTATCCTGGTGGAATTGTTTTCCACTCTGATACTGGCCACAAGAAAATCTTGCAGGCATTAAATATTACCAAGGTTATCCATGACCATAGGAAAGGCTGTCCTTTCTGGGGAAATCTATTTTTATGAGAGAAGTGATGTATACACATTTATTTTAAGGCAAGTTAAAAATTCCTTGTAAGGATTCTGAGTTCATTCCTCCTATGCCTGAGAATATGATCTCATTTCTGGTATTCAGAAAGAGTGAAACTTTCCATATTGACCTACATATTTTTATGTCTAGTTTTCTTTAATAATAGCTGAATTTCATGAATATGATCATGAATATTATGAATATCATCATAATCCAGTGCTCCTAGGACATGATTGAAAAATTATAGATAATCACAATAAAACGTTCCTATTTAACAGTGATACCTAAATGCAAACTAATTCTAGAAATTAGAGTAACATAGTTCACCAAAAATATCTGCCAATGGTAAAATCTAGGCTTCATTTGTTTTTTTTATTTTGAAAAATAACATTTAAGAGACCAAAAAGTACAAAGAATAATATAACACCCATATGCCCACCATCCAGAATGAGATCTGTTAACATTTGCTCATATTGCCTGCAAAAAAACAAACAAACAAACAAACATACTATATGCACTTTTTTAAAAAATTAGGTAAGTCATATAAGTCTATATCAGAAGAAAAGAAGAAAGAGAAAGAAGGACCAAGGGACAGAGGGAAGAAGGGAGGATGGAATGAAGAAAGAAAAGGAAGGGAGAAAGGGAAAGGAGAAAGAGAAAAGGAAGAAAAGAGGCAGGGAGAAGAGAGGGAGGGAGGGTAATGGAAAAAAGTCCAAAGAGAACAAAAGGAATAATGTTGAAGAATTATAGATAAAATTAAAGACCCCTTTGACCACAACTGCCACCCCACCTCCCAATCTCCTCTGTCAGAAAGTGTCCACCATCACGACTTATTGTGTATCCTTCTAGTGCATTCTAGAATATAATGCTTGTGATTTACTCCATCATACTGATATATACCCACTATCATTTGACTACTTGCTTTGTTATTCAAAATTATATTTTGTGTTCCAGTCATATTGATATATATGGATCGATGCTATTAATTTTGGTTGCTGAATAAATTGTCTGAATTCAACACATTTTAATGACCAACATTCTTATTTGATGTTTCCAGCTTTCTCTATTGCACCCAAGTCTGCAATGTACATATTTCTGCATATTGCATTGCACACAGATGTAAATGTTTTTCTAGTGAATAAAACTATAAGAAAAATAGCTGGGTCATACGGTATGAGTATTTTCAATTTTACCATGAATTGCTAAATTGCTCGCCAAAGTGACTCTACAATTGTCTACCACCCCTGTATGTGACAGCACTCTTCTCTTTATCTTCACCCACCCATGAAATTGTCAGAATTCTAAAATTTTTGTCAATGTGATGACTGGAAAATGCTAGCTCATTGTTGTTTTTATCTGCATTTCCATGATTACAAGTGAGGTTGAATTTTTAATATGCTAATTAGCTACTCACAAATGCTGTTCTGTGATTTATTCATATATATTATTTACTATTTTTCCATTTCAGTGTTTTTTCCTTGGAGTTTTTATAATTATATGGGTAATAATCTTTTGTCTAGTGTATACATTAGAAATACCTTCTCCCACTGTGACTTGTATCTTTTGGCGTAAAGTAATTTTTAATTTTAGTATAATCAAAGGACTGATGAGTAAATTATAGATTTGCTAATATTAAATTCTCCTTGCTTTCCAATGACAAGCCCATTTGATTATAAGGTATTCTTAAAACTTTCTTGGATTTGGTTACCTAATATTTTAACCAGCAGCTTTCTATCTGTGTTATAATTTTATAGGTTCATAATTTACCTTCTCTGTTATCTTATTAATCCAGGTTTGAAGTTGGCTTATATTAACTTCACTTCAAAAGTCAGTTGTTTTTTGTTTTCTGGAACAAGTGTTCTGTTTTTTGGAGCAGCTTAGTAAATCTCACCTGGAGACTGTCTGGGCCTGGGGTTTATAATTGGGGGCCTGCAGGGCTTATTTCTACTACTTCAATTTCTCTAATGGTTATTTATATACTCAAGTTTTAAAAAATTTCTTCCAACATCAATTCCAGCAGTTTATATTTCTACAATTTTTTGATGTATTAGAATATGATCTTTATAAATTCTCATATTTTCATTTATTTTACATTTTATCTATAGTTATTTGTTTTGCATATAACAGCATATGCTTTTCACACACACACACACACACACACACACACACACACACAGACTCCTGCCAAGGCTTTGCCTCTCTTAGTAATCTTTTGGTTATAGGTTATAATACTCTATTGTGCATTGGTAGCCTTGTTCTCTATTTCCTTGATATTGACATGTATGGTGAGTGTATTTTTCTTCTTTGTTTTCCTTTTAAGGCATTTTTTAGAAAAGCATTAAGAATAATAAGAAGAACATGTTATATACCATTACCCAGCTTAAGAAAGAGAGCTTCACTAATAGAATTCAGGCCCTTATCTACGCTTCCTCAAGAATATCACCTATGCACCCAACATTAGAACAAAATACTACACTGAATTCTGTGTGCATCATCCCCTTGAATTGCTTTATAAAGTTACTGCATACAGATATCCCTAACCCATGCGTGATGCTGTTTTGCCAGTTGTAAAGTTTGCATAAATGACTATATATACATCTCTGGGAAACAAACAGAGAAGATAGATGATAGATAGATGATAGATAGATGATAGATAGATAGATAGATAGATAGATAGATGATAGATAGATAGATAGATAGATAGATAGATAGATAGATAGATGCTTGTTTTGCTCAACCTTTGTCTGTGGGGTTCACCCATGTGTCCTGGGATCATCTCCCAAATACACTTCACTGGAACCTCTATCTCTGTGTCTGATGCTAGGGGAACCCAAACTAGGACACCTTCTATTACCAATGTATTCAGAAGATTTTACATTACGTTGTCATGGGAAGTGTTTAATATTTTAATACTCATGCATCTTTTGAGAAGGTGTTCCCCTTTATCTCTTAATACGAGGAATTTTAATGTCCAATAATCCGTCTATTCTACAACAACTCAGCTTAAGCTTGACATAATTTTTTATTTAGTTTGATAATATTTTGTTCAGTATTTTACATCTATGATCAAAAGTGAGATTAGCCCGTGATTTTCACTTCTAATATTCTCCTTATCTAATTTAAGTAACAAGGTTATACTAGTTTCATCAACAAAATAAATAAAAACAGTTGGGGACGAAGTGTTCCTCTTTTTGATTCTCCAGAAACATTGGAGTAAAAATAAAATCATATTTCTTAACTCTTTGAATTAAATTAGTTCTAAAACAATCTAGAATTTGCTTTTGTGTGAGTACATTTCTAACCTCGATTAAATTTATTTAATGGATAAACGCATTTTATTTCTTCTTGAATTGGTAATTAAGTTGTAGTTTTTCTAACTTTTTTGAGCTACGTTTTTGCACGTTTTGGAAAGTATTATTTCATAATTTTATCTTTTTAGTCTTAGCAGTACCATAGTTGTCTTCTTTTTCATTTCTAGTGGTGTTTATTTGTACTGTTTCATCTTTTCTTGGAGCCTAAAAATGTCTATTCATTTTTTTCCAAAAATGACCTTTTGTCTTAGCTGATTCTCTCTACTGTATATTTGTTTTCCATTTGATTAATTTTCACTCTTATCTTTATAGTTTCCTTCCTTCTACTTTCTTTGTGTTTATTTTGTTGTTCTTCTAACTTCTAAGCTGCTTAGCTCATTTATTTTCAACTTTCTTCTTTTCTAGTATAAGCATTGGGAGCCGTAAATTCACTATAAAGTATGCTTCAGTTAGGTCTTGCAATGCGGATGGATTTTTGCTATTTTTCATCTTTAACTATCAGTTATTTAGAAAGCCTGTTTAAAATTAATTTTCAAAGGTATGAATGTTTTTCTACGTCTCTATTATAGATGTTTAACTTATTGGAAAATGGTCTAGATGATAAAAATTCTATGAAATTCTGTCTGAGGTGGGGTGTTTTGACAACTGTTCCTCGTGTGATTGAAAGTGAGATGTAATCTCTCATTTATGGTTATTTATCTTTCATGTCAAGCTTGTTAATAACTATCCAAATTTTTCATATAATTATAAAAAAAACATTTGCAGCTTGATTCATCAGCTACTGAGAGAAGTGTATAAACTATTATACTCTTTTTATAAATTTTTCCATTAGGACCTTACACATTTTGAGGCCATGCTACGAAGTCTATACAGATTACAGCTGATGAATTAAATTTTTATCATCACGTAGCAGTCCTCTTTATGACTGGTAACTTTCACTTCAAAGTCTATTTGACTCACATATCATCTATCTCTCTATCTCCTCTTTGATTATTTTGGTGGATATTGGTTGAGTATATTTTTTCCTTTTTTTTTTTTTTTTTTTGTTACTTTTGACCTTTCTGTGTACTGGTATTTTAGGTGTTTCTTTTTTTTTTTTTTAAGATTTTTATTTATTTATCAGGCAGAGAGAAAGTGTGCACGCACATGAGCACAAGCAGGGTGAAGAGGCAGGCAGAGCAAGCAGAGGGAGAAGCAGGCTCCCAGGTGACCAGGGAGCCCAGATAAGGAACTCAATCCCAGGACCCTGGAATCATGACCTGAGCCAAAGGCAGACGCTTAACCAGCTGAGCCACCCAGGTGTCCCTAGGTGTTTCTTTTCATAAGTGACTTTTTTGATAAGTGACTTTTGACTCTCAAGTCTAATGGGTTTCTAGTAAATACTATTACTTACAGTTCTACATTTCTTTCTACAATTTTGTTTTTTGCCCTATCTCCCGATTTTGCAGTTCTCTCTTTTTCTTCTTCTTGCTTTCTTTTGTTCTGATTCAGTTTTGTCTCTTCAGTGTAATGCTCCAACACAATGTATCCAGATATTGAATTTTTATAATGCATTCGACTGAGGATGTCGGATGATCCACATCTTTCAGTAAGCTTGGGAAGTTCTTCACATGCTCTGCTTGACTGTTGTCTTTCCATCATTCTATTTCTGGACCTCTAATGTTACATCTGTTAGGACTTTCACTTCTATGCTGCAAGAACCTTAACCTACCTTTGTATTTTCTCTGTGTATTTTTCTCTTCGTTGCATCCCGGGTTATTTCTTCAGATCCTTCTCCCATTTTACTAACTCTCTCTCTGACACCCAAAAAAGATACTCAGAGAGGGGAGCCCAGCCTTTAAGTCACATCAGGAATATGAGAAATATCGGGCAACTCTGAAATGAGAGATATCAGAAAAGCAGATATCTGAAAAGCAGAACAGAGATCTTAACAAATCAGTGTGTGGGACAAAAATCAACAGGTAGGGCTACCAAAGAGGGAGAGCACTTGAGGTTTGGCCTTGGAACCATTCAGGCCATACTCCAGGAGGGAGGATGAACTGCAAGCTGGCCTGCTATTACAGCTTCAAATTCTAAATCCATACACTTAGACTGAGGTGATTTTGGATGGCAGGTGCCTACCCAGCCAACCTAGAGAAACAAGGTAAATCCTCTCCCAAGAGAAACATTGCTGTGGTTCTGAAATGTCCTCGTTTCTTACTGTGGAAGGGCAAGTTCATCATCTCTAGCTTTCATGAGTGAAGACTTTGGCGTGTGATTACCCATGTTCTAGTATGGTTGTGGAACTCTAATGAGAAAAGTCATAAAACAGAAGAAAGGACCAATTGAGACATGCATTTGAGGTATAGTTATGCATTTTGAAAAACTACACTGTCTCCCACAGCTTTTTTGTATTAAAAAAATCACTATTATCGACTGGACTGATCTGCCACAGCTTCCATTAATTACATTGTGACAGATTTAAGTGATTCTATGAAGGAAATAAGGATACTTCTTGTTCAATATTAAGTGTTGGAAACATGTGATGACATCTGTGGTTTGTTACAGACTGGGAATGAAGAGATGTGTTTTTTTGGGTAATGTTTTTGTCACATACTACAACCTTGCCTGGGCCCATAATGCACTTTTTGGGTGCTTGTGAAATGTGGCATCACTGTATTTGGAAGATTAGTAGATTTGCAGGTTCACAGCTAAGAGATAAGATGCAATTTCTAATATGGAAAACTGTATTCATTATTATAGCACTATTCTGTGATTTCGTGTTGCCTTCTGTAGAGAAGAGGATTGGCCAAGTTCCTCTAGCATGGTGTGGATGGGCAGTGGTTGGATTTCAGTTAAATCCAAACCTGATTAATAGTCAGAATTGGCTGAGAAAGTTCTTAGAAATAATATTCTGGAATGAATCTCACTCCAGCCTTGGAGTACCATCTGTCCTCCCCTCTAGGAACCCTCTTCAGGGTTCTCCTTAGTTCATTTCCTTCTCCTCCCTTCTAGAATCTGTAGTTAGATTTTTGTTTGTTACTTCTTTAAGTTCAATCTCTCCCTGCGGACCATGAAGTGGTGACTATTATCTTCTCCATCCTGTTCATAACACCTCCCACAAGGCCTCTGTAGTCGCCAGCTTCAAATACTTAATAATTTAATCTTTGAATTTGTGTTTTGTAAATGAACTACAATAGGACAATGCAGAATGAGCCAGAAGGTTGACGCCTCTGCCTGTGGGTGATCCTGCTGCCTCCCGTTTCTCCCTCCCCAGGGGAAACTGTTTGCTGCCTAACACCCTCCCGTCCCCTTTCCCCAATCCTGCCCAGCAAATGTAGCCTGCCTTGTCCTAAGGTGGGGGGCTAAGCATGAGTTAGGAGGGTGCAGGGCTTCCTCTGGTGCCAGTGAGGGTCCACATTTGCCCAGATGGGTTGATGTTAAATGACAAAAAAAAAAAAAAAAGAAAAAGAAAAAGACAGGTTGAGGCATCACAGAGAAAAAAGGAAAACATTTTTTTTTCTTGCTTTTTGAACAAGAGGCCTGGCATTTTCATTTTGTACTAGGCTCCCAGCAAATTACACAGCCAGCCCTGAGGGCAGGAGATATTCATTTAACAAAGAGGGCATGCGTATTTAAAAATTGAAAAAGCACCATTCCCCGGTTTAAGTCCTTAAGAGCAGGTTGCTATAAAATTAAGGCAAGTTGCCACGGGGTGGGCCGTGGTACCTCAGGGCGTTTAGCTCCAAACAAATAAAATTTTCCATAACTGACACGGACCGTGACCTCTTTTCCGCTAAATATGTTTTCTTGATGGAAACATGATTTTACTAAAAAGTTAAGTTAAAAAAATGTTAACTTCTTTTTTAATGCAACTTGTGTATCACAATTTAAAGAATTGCATTTAAGCACCTTACTAACCCGTAGAATTATACATTTTTATTCTCTGGTCTTTTCACTTCAACTTACATTCTCCCCTTCTTTTTTCTTCCTTTGATACCTAAGGCCTTTTAACTTGCTTTAGATGAAGTTCCAATAACTTCCAATTTGCTCTCTTGCTTCTGTTGTTTAACTCCTTAGGCATATGTCCAAGGGTTTTCTTTCTCTAGGGGGCTCCAATCTTCCCTTCATGTTGATTTGCAAAAGTCTCAAGTGCTGAGGTGTCAGTGGAGAACCTTGAGTCCCCCAAGAAATGGTCCGTTTAAAACCAGGTGCAGAGATAGCCAAGAAGCTCTCTGGGAATGCTGAGCCTGTTGGTTGAACAAAGTAATCTGATTCTGAAGCAAGCTGGCTGAGGCACCCTGCCAACCAGCAAAAAGCCTCAGCTATTTTTTTTTTTTTTTTGGCGGGGGTGGGGGGGAGCATGCTTCATCCTTTACTTTACTGCTCACATGGCTTTACCAGTATTTTACCATGGTTCCATGTCTAAGGAGGCTGTTCCCTATATCCCTGCCACACCTTTTATCTCTAAGTTTCTCCATAAGGGATTATTTATGCAGGGAAGGAGCAACTTTATTCCTGTTATTGGTTCTTCATTAGCAATAACCTGTCTCTCTCTCTCTCTCAACCACTCCTATTCCTTTAGGGATCTCTTGATCTTGACCCTGATTCTATTCACCAAACCCCAGCTGGAGTTCCTGATCCAACTTCCCACAGCACCCATCAGCCAGTTACTGACCAGTGCAGGCTATTTGGCCAACACTGGCATTACTAGATGAAGTAACTCATGACTACTCCCTGGATACCAGAAGGGGGTCAAGACTACTCCCGTCAAAGCGAATCAGAACTTAAAAGCACAGGTTTTCAATTCTGGTTGACTTCACAACTTATGACCTTTCTATTAGGTTGCAAAACTAGTCCTTGGTGATAAAAGCATAGAACAGTGTTCAAAATACTGAAGGATTTAGCAACTTTCATGGGGCCAGAGCTTGGTCTTAGAGGATGCCATCTTATTGCACTGGGATAAGCCCACCTGGTGGACCAGCACAGAACAGCATTTATGAACCCGGTGAGTGGGGCCATGTCCTTATTGATGCACCTTTGCCTTTGAAGCTAATACAAGCTGAATTCCCAAGCAGAATCACAATTTCCTACAGCCAATTCATTGTATATTTTCTGAGTTCCTTTTAAGATAACCTTTAAAAGTTGCAGATGGGATGACTGCAGAGAGAGGGAGCAACACTGAAGGCAAATTCCTATTTGTATTTTGGGCATTAAGAGCATTTCAGGACCTTTCCTGATAAGCACTAGTCCTTTAAAAGAAGAGAGATTTTTAACATTGCTATATGGAGAATTCTTGTGGTCTGGCCCAATACTGCTGATTGCATCCAAGCTAAACTTCTCTTTATCTGCAGATGCCCAGTGAGCTCTATCTTCCAGATTCTATCTTTAAGTCAGGACTTTCTTGCACAAGGCTTCTGAAAGTCCATAAACTCCTTGGACTTGGATGTCAAATAATGTGTATTATATGTCTGTATACATTTTTACAAGGAAGTTCAATAGATTTTATTAGATTTTTAAAGAATGTTCATGATCCAAATTGTTAAATCTTTATCTTGATTGATTTGTGGCCAAATGGCTTTATTGACCAAGATGTGAGACATGACAACATTTCAGACCAAAGCCATCTTCGAAATCTTAGAAGACCCTGGCATAAGACTGACAGTTGAGCTTGGACCCTATAATTCATGAGCTCCAGAACTACAAATTATGATCCAAAATCATGAGATGACAATCCTCAGAGAGAGTAGTTTTCAGAACATTTATCATAGGAGCTAGGATTCCATAGGATGCCTCAAAATTTTCTGTAGGGAAAAAACAGTTGGGGCTCCATATGTAGCTGCAAGCCCACTAATTCCTGTATTATATGGTTTGTATGCTGCAGTTATGGTTCAATACCACTTTTAAATATTTTTTATTAGAAAAAAAGTTAGAAGATGTTGTTTTGAAGTTTGAAAGTTATTGCTCTAAGTTGTCATAGCTCCTTTTTATCACTGAGTCTCAGGATCTGGTGGTTGGGACAACATAACTTTACCAAAACATGATGCATCCAGACACTGAATTTATTAATAAAACTACTCCCAGCATATATTAGTAAATACAATTTATCCTTCATGTCAACCTCAAACAATTGGAGGAGGATGCCCAGAAGACATTCATGAGAAGGATTCTGAGTCAGGGTGGCTCAGAAAGAAACAAGACTATAAATAATTAGTGATAACTGCCATAGTACCAAGAAGGTACTGTGTGAGAATTCTATCCTGGGTCATCTATGGAGAATAACTGGTTTAAGCCTGCAGGACACAAAGTATGACTTCTAATGTGGTATTTTTTCTCCATGGAAACTGGTTCTTAAGCTTTTAAACATTTTTATCAATTTGATAACCTACAAACTCTAGAGACTCCGACCCTTCCAGTCCTTCCACTGCTTACTTGGGCAGACTGACCTTAGACCAACAGTTGCCAACTCTATTGGTAAATATTAAGAAATAATTTGAAGGGGAAATACCTCAACTTCCAGTTCTGCACAGACAGGAGTACCAATTCATAAATGGAGAGCCATGTGACCCAAATTAGTTATTAGCTCTTACTCAATCTTCCAGTGTGAGCTCTAGGGAGATTACCCCAGACCTCTAGGCTATTGAGTGATTTTATTTCATAGACATTCTTTCCTTCCATAACTCTTATCCCAGTTTATAATGTGTGTGTGTGTGTGTGTGTGTGTGTGTGTGTGTGTGTATGTGCGCATATGAGATTACATTTTGTCTCTTGCACTAGTCTGTGAGCTCCGGGAAAGTCTATTTTTACTCACCATTTTGTTCCTGGGTTCTTTCATTAAAAGCCCGTCATACGTATTCTACTCTATGATGTATTACTGCCCCTATTTACTAAAATTAAACCTTACAAAGTGAAGGGACAGACAACAGAAAGGGAGAAGATGACAAAGGAGATAGGGAAATAAAAGTAATTGTCTTCATCTGAGAACCTCATGTACCCCTAGAGCATGTAGCCTTTAAGATCAGGAAGGATTGCTCCGGAACACAGCTGGGAAAGCTTGAATCACTCCATTTTAAAACCATCACTGAACATCCAATTTTGTTGTTTCTCCTAGGAGAACTCCCAGCTGCAACTCTGACCTTAGGCTGGCCCCAGCATCGCTGCCATACCTTGAGTTTTGTTGAAAGCCACTCTGAGTTCCCTGAGCAGCTTGTATAGTCTTCCAATCCTTCCAGCCTAGCATCTTTCCATTCCATAGTCCAATACTGTTCTGTTGGAGTTATGCAATAGAACGTCTGAAATCAGGCTGGGGAAGAGCTCAGAAATACCGAGAGTGGTGTTCCAGATGTCAAATGAAGAATACGTTTTAAGAAAAAGAGAGTGCTGCAGGGGTGCCTGGGTGGCTCAGTCGTTAAGCGTCTGCCTTCAGCTCAGGGTGTGATCCTAGAGTTCTGGGAGTGTTGGGCTCCTCCACTGGGAGCCTGCTTCTTCCTCTCCCACTCCCCCTGCTTGTGTTCCCTCTCTTTCTGACTGTCTCTCTCTGTCGAATGAATGAATAAAATCTTAAAAGAGAGAGAGAGAGAGAGGGTGCTGCAAACAGAACAATGAATGGAAATTTTGTTGACAAAGATAGAAAAATAACAACCAAAATTATGTAAATAGCAAAGTCAAATGGTAATAAGGACTATGAAAAAAAATAAAATGGTTACAGGGAAAAATAATGGCAGGAGAGAAGGATGGTGACGTTTTTAATCATGCAATCAGGAAGTTCTCTTTGAAGAGGTAGTGTCTGAGCAGAGACCGTAGTTATGTGAAGGAGAGAGAGAACAGCATTCCACACTGAGGGAATAGCTCTGTAAATGCTCAGAGGCAGGAAGGAGCACCAATGGTTTGAATAATGTCAAGAAGACAAGAACGGCTCAAGTAGAAGGAGTCAGTGAGAAAATGGTAGGATAGTTTTGCAAGGGCCTGATAATGTAGAACAATAGATTTCTGAATGGGAACCAATGGAAAATTGATTTTAAGAATAGTACAGAGGAAATAGGAAGCCTAGTTAAGAGGCCATGATTGAAGTCCAGACATAACATGACAGTCAATTTTTCCAGAAAAGGTGGAAGCAATAACAGTGAGAAGTGGTCAAATTCAAAGTACATTAGGAAGGCAGATGCACCTGCACTTGCCAACAAATTTCATGTGGAGAGTGGAGAAAAGAGAGAAAGAAATCTAATATGATTCCTGGTTTGAGGACTTAAGCAAAATATAATACCACTTATTCAGGTGGAGAAATTGGGAGTGTTCTGTTTGGGTGGGAATACAAAGAATTCTATTTTGGACATATTACACTGGAGATGTCTATTAGACGTCCAAGTGGAAACTTTAAATAACCAGTTTACATACACACATCAGAATCTTAGGAGGAAGGTTGTAGCTGAAGAATATAAAGTTGAGCATACCGAGGTGCTGTAAATGATTACACGGAAGAAGGTTCATTAGGAAAAGTGTGTAAATAGAAAAAAGAGGGGCATCTGGGTGGCTCAGTTTGTTAAGGGGCCGATTCTTGATTTCGGCTCAGGTCTAAGATCTCAGGGTCATGAGATCCAACCCTGAGTCAGGGCCACGCTGGGCGTGGAGCCTGCTTAAGATTTTCTCTCTCCCTCTCCCTCCTTCCCAATACCCGACCCCCCCACACACATCGTGGACGTGTTCTCTCTCCAAAGAAGAAGGAGGAGGAGGGGAGGAAGAAGAAGAAGGAGAAGAAAGAGAAGAAGGAGAAGAAGGAGAAGAAGAGGAAGAGGAAGAAGGAGGAGGAGGAGGAGGGGAGAAGAAAAGGAAGAAGAAGAAGAAAAGGAAGAAAAAAGAGGGTGAGGGGGAGGTCTGCAAGCTAAGACGTGCCAACCTTTAGAGACCAAGTTAGGGAAGAAGAGCTGATAGAAGGGAAGGAGTAGTGAAGTTACAAATATCAAGAAAGTGGTATCACAGGTACTGAAGGAAAAATGTGTTCCAAGACGGAGAGAGCCATCAACAGTGCCACATACGGCTTAATGCACAACCAAGACAGGGGTGGAGGATAGTGCGGAGAACTGATCAGTGGCTTGGCAAGTTGGAAGCCAGTGGTTCCATGGACAAGTACAGTTTCTTTGGGCTAGAGATGGTAAAAATCTGATTGAAGTGGGTTCAAAATATTAAGGATATATTGAGTATACATAAGTCATCCCAAGGTTTTATTTAAAAAGAGCAAAGAAATGGCTTAGAGGAGGATGTGGGGTCAGGGGAGGGTTCATTTTTATTTAAGACAGGGGCTATTGCACTTGAAGCCCATGGGGAAAATCTAGTAGAGAAAGATAAAATAATGATGCAGGAGAGAGGAGATGATAGTTTCTGGGGAAGTGATGAGACAAGAGGCCTTATAGGAACACGGAGCTCATCACTGTAACAGGAGGGAAGGTGACATGCAAGCATATGTAAAGGTTGGTCAATTTAGTGATGGGAGATGAGGTCATTCTCTTCTGAATGCCTCTATTTTCTCAGAGAAATTCTAAGTGAGGTCATCAGCTGATAGTGAAGAATGGGAAGGTGGAGTTGAAAGTTTGATGACAGAAGAGATGATATAAATTTGCTTTCTCAGAGCTGAAGACAGAAAATACACCAGGGAAAGGCAGGAGGCCTCATTAAGATCACTTTCCCTACTTCCTTCCGTTGCTCATGGCCAATCTTGGACATAGGCTGCCCACATCCCCCAAAGCATGATGGTTAAAGAAAATCTATTAAATTATTCTTCAAAACTAAGATGAACTTTGTGTAACCACGGGCCCCAATTTACTCGTTTGTACCACATGCAGGGAAATCTTATTTCTTCCTACCTTAAGAGAGGGTATAGGGATAATATGCATAATGAGTGTGGAATCCTTTCAGAGGAGAACTGCGGTTGATAATGTTCGAGGCAGAAATGAACAAATCAAACACCCTATCTGCTGGGGGACTCTCCTTCTCTTTCTGGGTGCAATGGCCTAGAGATGTGAAGTAGACACTCTCTTTCATAGTAACACCGGGGCTTTAAATTTGCATTTTTCTTATTTTTAATTTCATATTTATTAGAGAAGTTTCGCTGGTGAGGCATGCCACAACTTGATTCCCAGCTATTGACATTCAGGTTGAAAAGGGGATGCAGTGGAAACAATTTAAAGAACTCCAGAAAGAGCAAATTAAACCCTAGTCCTGTTTTGTCAGTCTTTCGGAGCTGCTAAAGAGTTGTAATGCGTCAGTAACTATATCAAATTTAGTTAAAATCGAAGTAAGTTTTTACACAAAGAACCCTTCAGCTTAATAAGTCTAAGACATAGAGGGTAATATGATTAATACTTTTTTTTTTACAATTTTTTACTTGTGCTTTGTTTTGGCAGCTTTGAAATAAAGCATTATTCATTGTATCAATGAAGACATGTGAAAATGTAGTCTTTAGAGGAAATCTGCCTGATTTAAATAATAAACAGACGTGATATTCTTCTGTTAGGAAAAAAAGAACACATTGAGGTGAGGGACAACCAAAGATGGTGGATAACACCAACGGCCCATAAATGTGTTCTGAGTTATTTGTCAATGTTGTGTTTGTTTGTCTGATCCCTCCGTAACTTAGCAGTGTTATATGAGGAAGTGGCCGAAATTCCTAGAAGCTATTTTACACACTCACATAGCCTGAAGTTAGTAAATTCTGCAGTCCCCTTGGCAAACTCCTCGTGTTCTCCCTTTGGAAATATGATAAACTTGTTTATTCTGTTTGTCAGCTTTCCGTTTCTGAGTTTCTTCATCGAATTCGTTATCTTCTTTATGTAACCAAGCTGTCCCAAGCATTGTGTGGTCACAGTTGCAAAGAGAAAAATAAGGATATGAGTAATAATAAAGAGGACTAGTATAGCGCAGGCTTTGTTAGCTGTAAACGAGATTTAGCTTAACCCATACGGCATAATACTAAATATTTGTCTTCCAAGCTGCCTCTAAGAAATGAAGTGTCTTCTCTATCTCTGTGACAAGATGGAGTTTTTCCTCTGCCCTGAATGTCACACATTCCAGTGCTGGGATGGGGAGGTTTCAGAGAGGAATGACACAACTTGTTACTGAGGCTGGAAAGCCCTTCAGAAACCAGTGCCCTTGGCCTTCTAGGACAGCCCAAGAGACCACGGTCGTGTGAGCGTGCAGCTAGGGCAGGTGAGGGTAGCACAGGGGAACCAGATTTCCTTTATTTCCCTCATAGCTGGAGAAACCACAAGTAGGCTAGTCATGCGGTAGTGACTATCACCACTGAGGAATTTTTTTCTTCAGTAAGCAATGAGGATAGCCCCTGACAGACCAATACATCTTCATTTTAGTGGCAGTCCAGAGGGACTCTGAAGCTCTCCTAGGTTCTCACTGGGACAACAGTGACTAGAACAGGCCTGTTGGACAGTATAAAACTCTCAGGGAGGATCTCAGAGTTATCGTTGGGAGAAGAACCCTGGGAAAGAGGTAAGACATCCTCTCACGGGTAGACTTGGTGCTTATAGTCATGCAATTTAAATGCTATATACACCACAGCGAGAGAAACTATATCGTTTACATTTGCTACCCTGGAAACACAGGGAAAATGAATCACTTCGTTAAAGGAATCAGTAACTGTTTGGTAAAGTGATTCTGCCTAAAATTTGTAACACATCAGAAATAAGTGTTACAGAAGTAACCCAACCTTCCAGATCGTAGTATCAAATGGATTTGCTTCTTTCTTCTTAAAAAAAAATTACAATTTTTTGCACATCTTGACCATTCAACCTTTTTAAATTGATTTAAAGAATTCTCAGATTTTTAAAGAAATTTTTTGAAATATACTGCAATATCCCTCATTGACCATCTCCTCATTGTTAAAATAATCAGTCATCTGGTTTGATGAGGATATTGTTTGGATAAGTCTTGTTGTTCCCTAAGAAACATTTTTTGGGGGGTGATAAAATTAATCTGTACACCTAGATCCATCACAATTCTGAGTTCAGAAGACTCAATAGACTCATTAAATGTATATGTTTTCTCAAATATACAAAATAGAAAATCTTTGGATTATTTTCAAAAGATAATAATTAATGTGTGCTTAGCATTTTAGGAAGTGTTTTCACATACATGATCTCATTTGTTATTCATTACAACCTCATGAGTTGGGAATGTCCCTATTTGATAAATAAGTTAACAAAGGCTCCAAAAAGATAATTAACTTCAACATCAGTAAGAGACTAAGATGTGTTTCCTCTGTATCCAAATACCATGTCTTTCTCACTATAATGCACAGTCCGACATAACATGGTACTATAAACGTTCTGCAAAATAGAACCATAATCAGCCTTCGTGAAATCTCAGGATTTAACCATTCATCTACCTAGCTTGCTTTTAAGCTATCATCAACATTTCTTCACATTCCGTTCAATGAATGATCTTCCCTTGTAGTCGATGTGGATCTCAATAGTCAACAGCTAGTGGGTGTCTCCCCTGCCATATTTCTCTGGGTAACTAGCCACATACGTATGCCTTGTGGCCCTATATCCCTGGGTATACCTGATTGGCCAGAGGTAAATAACTCCTCCAAGTTGAGTGTCTCGGATTCTTTCTGGCAGAAATTTGGAATCAAGACCATGAGAGAAATAATCAGTGTCTCAAAACTCAAAAGTTAAATTATGTGTATCCTGAACCATGGAGTGACCGATTTTCTTCCATACTAGAAGAAGAAAGAAGCACATACCTGAAGAAGAGAAGAAAAGATTCTTGGCTTGGAATTTCATCAACTACCCTAATCGTCAAAATAAATCTCATTTTTTTTCTTTTTGCTTAAGCCAGAACCACCAGGTTTTTACTATTTACAAATAACATTTTAATTAATATAGCTGATAATGCACTAAACTCCTCTTAATCACTTCATTCTGAACCTTTGAGCAGAACCAAAACCCATTTAGATAGATGATTGGGGGTAGACAATAAAAATTTAAATTACTATAAATTGTGAGATGTTTCTCGTTAAAAACACTGCAAATAGATTTGTAGTAAAGAATTTCACCGTGCCCATCAGAAGGTCTGGCCTTTGTCATTGGCTACTCAGAGGGAATCTCCAGGCCCTGGGAACTTCATGCCTGATACAAGTGTCTTTGTCTAGGGCCTTGAATCACACTGAATAGTGTAACAGTGTAATTTAGAACAAGGGCTGGCCACACCAGACAGTAACAATGCATTTGGAGTGAGGGTTTTGGGTCATGTGGTATCAGTTGACCTTTGGAGAGACCGGGGACTGAAATCAACCACGTGGGCAGTAAAACATGCTTACACGATGCAGGCCTGATAAAAATACTGGACACCAACATTAGTGGGGGGAGCTTTACTGCTTAGCAGTGCTCAATGCTGACTGTCACACGCTGATACTGGGGAAGTAATACTGTCCTACCTCCGCAGGGAGCAGACAGCTGGAAGCTCCATGTTTGGTTCAGTCCTGGACTCTACCCTGTGTGTCTCTTCCTTTGGCTGATTTTAATCTGTTTCCTTTAATCTTTTCCCTCTAATAAGCCATAACCATGAGCATAACAGCTTTCAGTGAGTTCTGTGAGCCTTTTTGGCAAATTATCAAACTGAAGCCAGTTTTGAGGATCTCCTAAACTTGTGAGTGATATCAGAAATAAGAGTGGCCTCGTGTGGACTATTCCCTCTAACTTCACGGTTCGCTTAGCTTTTGTAATGAATGGTACTGTTTTGCTTTAACATTATTAGATAAAACAAGCTGTTTTCTAGGAGTTATTTTAAAGACTATAAATAGTCCTCAACTCAATCAGAGGGATCAAGATCCAAGAAGAGTTTGAATTTTATACATGCTTCTTTAATTGATAGCAGTGTTCATTTTATTTGTTACCTCTCTCCTTGGCTTCTTTGACTGTGATATTCTTGAGATGAAGGGCATGTGTTGCTCCTCACTACGTCTTCCAGTTCCTGGGATGATGCAGATACATAGGTGAAACTTAAAAATGTCAAATAGTAGTAGGATGGATGGATGGATGGATGGATGGATGGATGGATATCACAATTTTTCAGAGTTACAGCGTGATGTGCAATGGTCTAGTGACTTCCTGTGAGAGAGGATCAGAATAAGCCCATCCTTTCCTCTCTCAACCTTGCCTGTGTAAAGAGCCAGGTTGGTACAGAAGCTTAATAGGGAATATTAGGGAAATCTTTCCCCATCTTTCTAAGCTTTCCCAGGCTCAGAACCAACCTCAATAGTGTGAGAAAAGGGAACATTCAAGCCAAACCCATTTAATAAACACCAGCCCCAGGCATGGTCACAAAAAGATAATGCAGTCCTGGACTTCCCAGAAAAAGTCTAGTCTATGTCAGCATTCAAAAATGTTTGTGTTAATTTTTTAAAGGCCTAATATTTAACTGTTTTTTTATTACTTCTAATAGCTCCTATCACTTCTCTTATAATGAACTCAATATTTTATGTATTTTATATATTCTCATCTACTCATTTCAACCTATTGGATTCAATCATTTTATAGATGGCAGAACAGAATCTTGGGGAGATTCTATTACATGGGCAAGGCCGATGGTTGCAAGTGATATAACCTGGGTGTGAAAATAACTCTTAAGTCCATAATATTCCCACTCTATCGTATCACTTGGCCTTTTTTTTTTTTTTCCAAGAATGCTTAGCACATGCAAGGCACTGTGTGCTAGAAATTCTAAGCAACAATAAAACAAATATTGCCCTGACCTCAGGGAGTATACATCCAAAATGGGTGTGGTCAGAAAAGAGTTCCTGAGGGGGATGGTATCTAAGCTCATGCTTAAATAAAGAGATGTATAGAAAGAAATTTGGGGGTGTTCTAGGCAGAATCAACAGAATGAGGAAAATCAAAGTAGAGCAAAGGATTATAGGGAATTCCAAGCAGCTCAGTTTGAATGAAATATACGAGTGTGCATTTTGAGCGAGCTCTCCTTCTCTCAATAGCTATGTGTTCTTGGTTACATCTTTTCACTTCCTAGAGCCAAAGTTTGCTCATTTAAAAAATCAGAAAAATAACACCTCCTCAGTAGCTGTTGTTTGGGTTGAATAAGGGAACAATAGAGTGATACAAACAAAAAATACTGTTTTTTGTTGGTGGCGTAGATATGGAAGTTCTCAACCAGGGGCAGTTCTGTTCCCATCTCCAAAATTTATGGACATGTCTGCTGTCAAATTGCTTGGAAGGCTTTCCTGGCATTGAGTAGATGGACTGAGTGTGGCTAAATGTTCCATAATCCTTAGGACATTATAGTATAACAAAGAATGTTCTTTCCCAAAAGGCCGATGTTTGCATTGAGAAATATGGGAAAGAATAATAAAAGGCTGGGGAAGTGAGATGATTCTAGATCACCATAAGCTTTGAATACAAGGCTACAAGTTCACTCTGTTAGATAAGGAATAGCCACTGAACTTCTTAAGCAGAAATGCTTAACATCAAGGCTTTTGGAAGATTAATAAAGCAAAGGCTTGAAGGATAAACTGGAAGTGGAGGAAACTGATGACAATGTTGTAAACTTGCAGATGCTCACCATTGCCTTAGCATGAACCATTAGAAGCTTGATAAGGGTGTCACAGGGCTTTCTGGCACCCTCAAGGAACTTGTGGCAGAATAGAAAGGAAGCACTTCCTTTGGCACATTTATGGAAACTATGAAAAAATTCCCATCCTTCTAAGTGGACACAGCACTTGTACCAGGATGCATGACTTGAATTTTAGCCCCTTTACCTCTTGAGAGAGACACTTTTCTCAGTGATACTGTTGATATAAGAGGGGCTGAAAAGGAAAAGTCAAATTCTGAAAGGTACAGAATGGGCAATTGACATATCAGGAAGGGAAAGAGGGGATCAAAGCTGACTCCTCTGTGTGAAGCTTGTATTTCTTGGCCAGTGGTGAGGCTATTAGAAAGAGATAGGTCATGAAATGTTTTGGAGGTGAGATTATAAGTTTTGTTTTAGATATTCTGAGATACAGTGCCTTCTTGACAATAACAGCAACAAAAATGTATTAAGGTAGTTGATTAGAGAAGGAAAATTAGAACTGAAGAGGAGTGTAGTAGAGTAGCTAACTGCTGTAACAAGCACGAAACCTTCTAATGACTCAAACACAATAGAAGTTATTTTTATTGTTGCTTATGAAAAGTCTAAGGCAAGTCTTTCCTGGTAGGAAGGCATTCCTCCACATGGCAAATCAGGGACTAGGCACCTCCCATGTTTTGACTTTGTCTTTCTCCTGAAATCCTTTATCATTATCTGCATCCAACCAGCAAAAGGAAAAAAGAGAGAGTAGAAGTACATCTACCTCTTGAAAACCTTGGCCCATAAGTAACAGAAGCTTATATCCCATGAGTGAGTCACATGGCCACATTCAATGGCAAGGGAGGCTGGGAAATGTAACCTACCATGTGTCCAGGAAAAAAGGACTCAGATTTTTGGTGACTAGCCAGTAGTCTCTGCCACAGAGTAGACCTAGCCTTCGTCTCTTTAAGCATAAGTTCTAGAGGATAGAGACAATGTGGGTCTTTTCCCTTCTATCTTCATCACCTTGCACGGTGTCCAATATGTAACAAGTATGCAACATTTGTCAAAGAAGGTATAGCTGAAGCTACGGGAGTGAAAAAAACTTCTAAAAGTGAAACTACCTAAAAGAAAGAAAGGAGAGAAAAGGATATTTTAATAATAAAAGTTATTTAGTATTGTTATTATTGTTGTTACCATTTGCAGAGTACCTATCACATACCAAACCTTCACAATGGCTCTGCAAGGTTATAGATCTTATAAATCACATTTTAAATATGAGGGATACCACCTCTAAAATGCACACCACCAGAGAAGTTTGGAGCCAGCATTTAGCCCCAGGTCTTCTGACTCCCCATGCCAAGATCTTTCTAGAACAGCAGCTTCCATTTAATGGGGGAAGGATGATGAACCTTGGCTATCATGTTGCACCCTAGAAAGAGAGATGTTTCTAGAACACATGGAACTGCCCCAAAGGTAAGTCAGGTGACTTGGCAGATTTTGCTTTCTTAGGTTACTTTGGGGCATGAGCAGAGCTGCCTGGGAAATCATGAGCCACTCCATATATAACCAGTATTGAATGTCAAGCTTTGTTGCTTCATTCAGCAGACCTTCCCAAGAGAACTCCCAGCTGTTGCTGCCGACCTTAGCTTGGCTGCTATCTTGCCATAACATTGGCTTTCCTGTTTCTGAGTGAAACTTTTACCATGTGATGGCCTATTAGTCGTCTACCTTCTTCAGCAGCCACCTTGGCTGATGTCACATAAATGCTACCTGCTCTTCAACAATGGAGAATATGGTGCCTCATCAATTTAGGTTTTTCTTCATGCTTTTAAGGTTCACTAGATGAGAACTCTAGGATCTCTCCTATTGATTTTATCTTCTAGAAGTCCCTTGGACCTTCCTCTTCCCTCTCTGCCCACCATGACTGCTATCAATTCTCTCCCAAACCATTTTAATAAGCCCTGAGCTGGTCTTCCCTCATTTCTTCTTATCTCCCTGTCTAATTTTTCCTCCACAGCAGAACGAGAGTAACTTGTTTAGATGTCCATGTGGTCTTGCTACCTCTTTGTTTCAAATACTGTAAGAACTTACTTCAGCCTTAGCAAAAAGATCACAATCCTTAGCTGATTTTATTTTTTAATTCTATTTTAATTTTCATTTGTCTAACTGCTGATGAGGCTGAGAATGTTTTTCATATTAGCCCACAATCTGGTTTTTTTTCTTAATTAAGATAAAATTTAATTCAGTGAGTTGTTTAATATACATATACACATATAACCAGCATCCCAAATAAGACATAGAATATTTCCATCATCCCAGAAAGTTCCCTTGTGACCTGTTCCAGTCAGTTCCCAGTGCTTTCAGTTTTCCTAGCTAAGTGGAAATCTAATTTTAAATGCAACAGGTAAACAGGAGAAAATAGTATATTATCTACCACTTATCCCAACTCAGGACTAAAGCTTGGGAAGTTACACATGTGGCCCAATTCATATCTCAAATGTCCATTTGTCCTTAGCTAGACTTCAGACTCCAACAGCCGGGCTACCTGAAGGACCGTTCCTTCCTCAATTTCTGTGCTCCAGACACACTGGCCTTCTTTCATATTTTCACACATGGCCAGGCTGTTTCCTACCTTGGGACCATCACACACAGTGCCCTGGCTTGCTTTTTACCTACTTGTCTCCCATTCACTCTTCAAATCATAATTCAGTGGTTACTTCTTCACAAGGTTCTTCCTTATGAATCAGCCTAAATCAGGTCTTTCAGGGTTCCTATGCTTTTCCCTCATAATACAGATGACAACCTGTGATTATAGAGATGTGTGTATGTGATTAAGGGATTAATGTCTATTTCCTCCACTATTGTGTCACAATACTAGCCCAATACCAGTTGGCACTCAATGGGGATTTGCAGAGTGAGGAAAGAAATGAGTTTCCTATCTCAGAAAATGGAATGCATTTCCTTGGGAGAAAATCCGCACCACACAGAACCCTTGGAAAAGGACTTCCAATTTTGAATCACTTCATAATAATGCTACTTGTTTGCATCTTAATGAGTAATTTTATTTTAAATAAAAATATTTTACAGTTGGAAAGTTAATACATTATTGTGAACCACAGCAGGAACAACCCAAAATTAAACTTCCTGGTATTGGTGTCATTCTCTTCTCAGTACAAATTTATACTACTTTATATTTATTAGCAAAAACATAATTCTTAACGTGCTTTTCTGTTCATTTAGATTTACAATATTTAAGTTTTTGGTCTTCAAATTTTATTTTTCTCTTAAGGATTAATCCAAAAGTTTAGTAAATGAAGTATATATACAGTTCATGAATATATTTTAAGACTTTTGGGAAACACTCAAAAGAAAAAGCTATTTTGAGAATTAGGAAATAGCTTGTCTGGATATTGCCAAGTGAATTTGGAATAACCTTTCTGTGGGATGTAATGAAAAGGAAAGGCAATAACTTCAACATTCTCAGCTCAAGGTTACAAGGGAATGTGAACAAAAAGTGTTTCTCATCCTGTTAACACTTGGACGCACAGAACATAAAAACAGTGTCTTCTTTCACTTAAAAAAATTTTAAACACACACGGGGAAACTTTGACCCTTTTGCCTTTTAGCTTCTCTGGGAGGGATTGACTTAGACTTTGAGCTCTTTTTCTCCTTCTCAACTTCTTACTGTGTATTTACTGAGCCTTAGATACCTGGACACCCCACTGTATACATATTAAGTGAGTTGGCAGTGGGAGAGGAAGAAAGAGCTGCCAGAGACTATGTGTCTAATGGGTAATGTCATTCTAATGTCAGGACTTCCCTCTTGCTACAAGCTGAAGCAGAAAGGAAAATGCTTCACTCATAATATGTTAAATATACATGCCCTTTAAAAAAATGAGCAAAGATAGATGGGTACTGGAAGAGTCAGGCCAAACAGTCAGGGCAACAACAAATTCTGAGACAAAGATGACAGTAGCTCTTAAGAATTAGGAACTCGGAAAGGTCTGTATCTTTTTTTTTTTTTTTTTTTTTTGAGATATATTTATTTGAGAGAGAGAGAAAGAGAGAAGAGGAGTGGAGAAGGGGCAGAGGGAGACAAAGAGGGTGAGAGAATCTTCAAACAGCCTCCCTGCTGAGCACAGAGCCAGACTCAGGGCTCCATCCCAGAGCCCTGAGACAATGACCTGAGCTGGAACCAAGGGTCAGTCGCCCAACCGACTGAGCCACCCAGGCACCCCTGGAAGGGTCTGTATCCTGAATCAAATATTTTGCTCCAGAATTAAAAACTTCACAGACTTAAGTACTAGTTGGTTTATATGAAAACTGCTAACTATTGTATGGATGTTGTATATAAAATATGTGTATTAAAAAAACACAAAAGGATTTAAAATAAAATAAAAATGTGTTTAAGGAGGAATTTCATGCAAAAATTGCGTTTCACAGTCTGAACCCTAAACGCAAAGGGAAGTTCAGTTTAAACCAAACATAGTGTGGCCAGCGCCCCTACTGGAGAAGTGAGGCACTGCACACTTAGTTGCCGCGCCTTGTGGGCCTTGTCAATGCCTACCCATAGGGAGAAGTAAAGATTTGCCAGAACTTGGACAGAGGTAAAGTATTCTCTAGAAAGACGGTGCCAGCATGGTGCAGTGGAACAGGGCAGCTGCAGAGAGATAAACTAACAGTGAATATGAAATCCAAAAAGTGTTGCTACTGGATAAACAGGAATTCCCCAGTGAAAATGAATCCTCCCTGCCTATGGCAGTTTTGATGCTGACCAGCCTGTCCACCTCTTCTTTGGCCAGTGCTTCGCATTAGTGCACTTAAGCCAACTTCCTTCTATGAGAATACATATCATTTGTTAGAAAAGAACTTAGTAAATAATCCAGCGCATTCATTTTACAGGAAAGACATTATGACCTAGACCTAAATGTGGGGAAAATAGACTTATTCAATATGCTACTAAACATTATTACATTTATTCAATTACTATTGAACACAAATAAGTGCATTTATTCATTATACTACTAAATATAGAAATAAATAGATGTACTCCATGTAGTACTAATTTTGAAAATTAAAAAAACTATATTCTGAAGCTAGAAGCTGACAGAAACTGAGTAAGTAATGGTTTTGAGAAAATCTAATGAAGTTCTACCTGCAATTCACAAAGAATGAATATTGTATAAAGCAACAGAGGCAGGCTATGACAGGACAAAGCTAACTAAAAGCTGATTACATTTTTAAATTGGCCAAGAAACTACAGCAACTCTTACTTTAAAAACAGGGTCTCGGGGCGCCTGGGTGGCTCAGTTGTTAGGTGTCTGACTTCAGCTCAGGGCGTGATCCCAGGGCCCTGGGATCGAGCCCCACATCGGGCTCCCTGCTCCGCTGGGAGCCTGCTTCTTACTCTCCCATTTCCCCTGCTTGTGTTCCCTCTCTCGCTGGCTGGCTCTCTCTCTGTCAAATAAATAAATAAATAAATCTTATAAAAATAAAGATAAAAAAATAAAAATAGGGTTTCTTCCCTAAATACAGCCTCCTTAGAAGTAGCTGTAGTCTAGACTTCATCATCTGATGATGAGCAATCCAAAGCCCAGGCTCCCGAGATCACACAGCTACTAGAATGGCAAAATCAGGACTGGAACTCAGGTCGTTTTAAAGCACCAGAAACCCAGATCTTTGTGTGAGATACAGTCGCTGTCCTATATGTTTGCTCCCCAAATCCTATGCTTTAAAAATGTTTCCCTTCTTTGAAAGTGGTCATAGTATCCTTTTTTTAATCCTTATGTAGCATTACATAATACATTACATAATATATATCTGAATCTAATTTAAGCATTGATTAGTATTTTGTTGGTTGAGTCATGAAGATTTTTTATCATTAAATATATAACCAAATTTTATTTTATTTATTTTTTTAATGATTTTTTATTATATTATGTTAGTCACCATACAGTACATCCCCGGTTTCCGATGTAAGGCTCGATGACTCATTAGTTGTGTATAACACCCAGTGCACCATGCAATACGTGCCCTTCTTACTACCCATCACCAAATTTTAAAACTGCATTAGTTAGGATTAGCTAAACTACTTAGACAAAGTGGTCTGGGAATTTTAGTAAATTCGAAGGAGTAGAAATTTATTTCTCATTTGCACAATCCAGAGCTAATATCCATGCTAGGGCGGTTCTCTCCCCAATCTATTGTGTGGCTCTTCCATCCTCTAAGGACGCATCATCTCTATCCAACTAGCAGAACCTGAAAGAGAATGTGGAGGACCCCACACACTTCTGAAAATCCCAGCCCAGATTGACACAAGTCATTTCCACTCAAAAGACAAGGGATAAGAGGAAGTGAAGTCTAGGCGTTGTCTGGCTACCATCCTTTTACTAAAGCAGAGGAGGGCTTGGACCTTGGTAGAGAGCTGACTATTCCTGCCACGGTCACTCACTCAAATCCCTTACTTAGGCTTAAGGCTTAAGCAGTGGGGGGAAAAACGTCATACCTATAGCTGCATTTTCCCCTTGGATTTCTTTGATTCATCTATTATTTACTGACCATCTAGTCTGTGCTAAACACCATAATAATAAATCCCAGACTTTTGAAATATGTATTAACTAATATTTACATCCTGACCTCAGTGTCCTCTCTAGTTGGAGAACTAATAGTACAGGATAGTATATAATTTCTTTCTCAATTTCAAAATCTGCAGTGCGGCTGCTGCACATCTGAGCTAGTCATTTCCTTATTAGATATAATCCTGATCTCTTTCTTTTTAGTTTTTATTTTGTTTTCTGTTCAGATGGTTTTCATTCATCAAGAGTTTCTCTGTCCCCAACATATTACTTCTGCATCAAATATTTGTATATGTGATCAATTCTTCATCTCCTCTCTCACTGAGTCTTACTGTAGACAAAGCGAGAAATGCCAGAGTCTTGGTGTAATTACAGCTTAGCCAAATGAGTACATATGGCGCAGTGTCAGCCCAAATCAACAGACCACCCACCGAGAGAGTGAAAAAGAAGACACTGGTTCCTCCCACAGAGAACTGGAAGAGCTCGTGATGGAAACGGGACATAATTGCGTTGCACCATTGGCAAGTGCAAATAGTGCCTAGCACAACGACACGTGCACCATGATATTTAATGAATATTACTGAAAGTGTGATAGTAGCAAGATAAATAGCTATTTGACAGATGCATGGCACAGTATCTTCCCTCCGCCACGTACCCTCCCTATTCCTAAAGGAGTAATTCTAGAAAAAAAATACAGTCGCTTATGGATATATACGACTGGGATGGTTGAACTAAGATTCAAAATACAGTTAAATAAAAAGGTTGTGAAACGCCAAGCTCCAAAATATTAAAAAACGTATTACCCCCTTTCTACTACATTCTAATGCTCAATAGAGTTGTTCACTTAGCAAAAATGTTAGTTTTTAAGTATTGGTTTAAATTTTGCCAATTGGAAGCAAAGAAAAACTTGCGGATGTGCTCTAGATAAGTGATTCTGAAATGGGCGTTTGTAGGAAAATATCCACGTCTCTGCAGAGATAATGGAGCTAAGAATGTGCAGTTTGGAAAACCTCCCCAAGCTGATTCCACAACTCCTCCACCCTCATCCTCGTTTAGAACCACTGTTTGGGCTTTACTTACTGACATAAGATTGAACTAATGTCATAGCTATGGAAAACCAGAACAAATGGCTAGAAACATTGCGAATGAAAACGATGGCCCATGGAATGTAAATCAGTGCAGCCACTATGGAAAACATCAAATATTAAAAATAGATGTTCCTTAAAATATTAAAAATAAAACTACCATACGATCTAGCAATGCCACCTCTGGAACTACTGTCTTGAAGAGATATCCACACCCCATGTTCATGCAACGTTACTTACACAGCCAAGACATGGAAACAACCTAAGTGTCCACTGACAGATGAATGAATAAAGATGTGGTGAGTGTATATATATAGATAGATATGTAATGGAATATTACTCATCAATAAAAAGAAAGAAATCCTGCCCTTTGTGACAAGATGGATGGACCTCGAAGGCTTTATGCTAAGTGAAGTAAGTCGGAAGAGAAAGGCAAAAGTGATCTCACTTACATGTGGAATCTGAAAAAGGTTGAACTCATAGAAACAGAAAGCAGATCGGTGGTTGCCAGAGACAGGGGTGGGGGAAAGGGAAATGGGTGAAGGTGGTCAAAAGGTTACCATCAAGGGCACCTGGTTGGCTCAGTCAGTTAAGCGTCTGATTTTTTATTTCAGCTCAGGTCATGATCTCAGGGTCATGATCTCAGGGTCGTGAGATCGAGCCCCACATCAGGCTCATGCTGGGCATGGAGACCGCATGGGATTTTCTCTCTCCCTCTATCTCTGCCCCCCCTAAAAAAAGAGAAAAAAAAGGAGTTACCACCAACTTTTTCTAAGCATTCAAAATTTACTTGGTGTTTTGATTTTCAAAGTTAACATCTATGATTTGTCACGTAAAAAACAGAACTTTCTCCAGAGTTTAAGATAAACAACAGACTCACCTTTTTTGATAGTTAGATACCTCTTGTCTCTGTGTCTGATTTCCACAACATAATAGTTAGTGACTGCAATATTAGCCAATGTCTTAAGGATATCAGTAATTCAGTAGATGATGCTGAGAGGGATGATATCCCAAGATAATAACTTATAAAAGAAGGCATTAAGCCAAATACTGAACAAATAACCAATTTTTAACACTCTAATATATTCAGATTTTAATAAATGATTAGTGCATCTTTGATAGGAACCGATTTCAGTTATTGAAATAATACCCAACAAACACCTTCCTTATTCAACGTGACTTTGTATATTTTCGTTCTATATAAATCTAAAGTAAGCCAAAGTGATTCCTCGTGATGCTTCAAGGTTTACTTTAACTCAACTGTGAAATCTGTTCCAATAATTTAAAATTTATATGGATCAAAGTCATGAGAAATGAAGTGAGTTTAATTGAGGGAGGGATTTAAATGAGAGGAAATGTTTAAGAGAAGAATTTGGATGAACTAGAGTAGCTTCAGAGTCAATAACTTCCAAGATCTTGTCCTATGCCCTACTCAGTTGCTCAGTTTCATAGACAAACCCTAGATGCTGTCATTAGGAATTATCACAGCCTTTCTATAATCTAGACTTTAAGCAGCCCATTTTCCAACCAACAACTTTTATTTTTGTACTTTATTCCTTCTAGTCTCCAACTTCAACAATGCATTCATAGGAATACCTCTTCACTCTCTCACTCCTCACTTCCCTTCTAAAATTCTGTGCCTAGTCCTTGTAATTACACCCCTCAATATACTCTTAAATCTTGTATCCTCCTTTGCTCTGTTGGATTTGTGGGGCAACTTCACACCGTGGCTAAATGCATTTTTCCCAACTCCATACTTACCCCCATCCAGCTGAACATGGATGGAGAAAAATACACAACCATGTCAAATCTCCAGCAGCTCTTCACCCGCCCTCACTCTCAATGGATGCCCCTGCTTCCAATATTAAGGAGAAATAGAAACAATCAGAAGTGCCACAAGTTCTCACTCCAACAGCCGGTACCCATGGACCTTCATCTGCGTCCACCTGCCTTCTTTCCATCCTGTTCCTATAAATGAACTCTGTGTGGTCCTGTCACAATTAACATCCCCATTTGTGTACCACATCCAATCCCTTCTCACCTAGTAAAAGACATCTCGTCCAGCTATTCTCCTCTCTCTCTTCTGCCCCATCAGTTGTTTCCCACCGTGCTGTATCATTCCCATCAGCATATCAATATGCTGTTATTTCATCAATTTTACAAAACAAAACAAAACACCAAGAGTTTTTCGACCCCATTTCACTTTTCATCTTGTCTCCACTCCCCTTGATAGGAAAGCTTCTTGAAAGAGTTATCTACCCTTGCTGACTCACTCTTTTCCTACCAATGTCTCCTGAACCCATCTCATTCAAGCTTTCTCCAGATGACTCTCCCTAAGCGGCACGTGGCAAGATCATCAATGATTTCCACATTGCTGCATCCCAAGGTCAATTCCTGGTCCTGACCCCGCTTGACTTACCAGTACCCTATTACACAGATGATCATTCTTGTGATACTTTGTTCACTTTGCTTCCAGTACACCTCACATCCTGGTTATCTTCCTACCTTACCAGCTGCACTTCTCAGTCTCATTTGTTAGTGGTGGGAATACTCAGTTCCTGGACTTCTTACCCATTCGTTCACCCCGCTGGTAATTCTGTTCAATCTCCGGCTGATGAGAATGCAGATTCCTAGCCGGAACTTCTTTCTTGAACTTCAGCCCCTTATATCCAACTAGCTACTCAACAGTTCCACTTGGCTATCTAATAAGCGTCTTGAATCTCACTCATCAAAACTGAACTCCTGGTCACTCCAAACATACATAGCACCTGCACGTCTAGCAGATGTTTTCATTTCAGTGAATGCCAACTACATTTCTATTAGGCTACCCTGGGTGATGCTGCCACCTGAACACTTTATTGGCTTCCAACAACAAAGATGTCTTTCTTGCCACATATCACCAGTGCATCTCTTCAGCTATAAGCCACATTGGCTTTGCTCCAGGAAACAAACTAACACAGCAGCCTTTAGCTGGAGCACTGCTGGCTTTGTAGCTGAAGAAAATGTGATGTGGTAAGCCAAATGCTAGCCCTTAAAGCGTCCGCTTACTTATTATTGGTCAAACAAGTCACATGACCTCCCAAATTCAAGCAGACAGATGTGCAGGGTTCTCCCACAGGAAGGGACTCGACACTGAAGGAAGCCGAAATATTTGGTAAACAGTAGAACTATCTACCATACCAGTCCTCTAGTTAATTCAGCTAAAACTTTTGGGTCTTGTCTTTTTTATAAATCTAATCATCAATATATTAATAAATCAATAAGCCACTTACCAGTGCTAGCATTCTGGTCCAAACCACGATTTCTAGGTTCCTTACTGGTCTCCTTGCTTCTGCCCTTGTCTTTCTAGTCTATTCTCCATATAGTGTCCAAAAGTGATCATTTTAAAACACAAGTCAGACTCTGTCATGCTTCTGCTCAAAACTCTCGAATGGTTCCCCATCTCACTCAGAGTAAAAGTCAAAATCTTTTGAACAGCCTTCCAAATCTTCCCAAACTTTGATCTTCCCGTCCATTGCCTCTCTGACTCCATTGCCCTCTTCCTCATCTCTGCTTTATTCTCTTCCAGCCACATGGACTCTGCCATCTTCAAATATACCAAGTACGTTCCAGCCTCAGGACTTGGCACTTGTAGTTTCCTCTTCCTGGAACACATTTCTCTCAGCCACATGGCTCCCTCCCTCCTCTTCTTCAGGTATTTGCTCAAATATCACCTTCTCAGTGAGTCTCTGCCTGCCAACTTACTTAGACTTTCATCCTCAGCCCCTCACCATGGCTCTCTTTCTCTCCCTTCTTACGTTACTTGTGACTAAAGCACTCATACCTATGTAACTTTTTGGTGCATTGTCTATTATCGCACTCCACTAGACTATATGCTCCTTGGCTGTATGGATTTTTGTCTATTTTATTCATTACTGTAGGACACTGACATATAGAACAATGTCTGGACAGTTGGCACTTAATAAACGTTTACTTAATAAATAAATTAATGAATGACACAAACCATGGAAAGATTTGAGGAACTCAAACATAAAAAAAGATGTAACTTAAAAGTGTGGAGAAAAATACAGTATCATTAATGAATTTTGCACAGCTAAACAAACCCCAGAGGCTTGATGAATTATTTGTCTCAAATTAGATAAAATAAAAAGAATCTGACGAGGGAAACAAGACACACAAAAAACACTTAAAACATAACTTCTAAAAGTGATATTAATGATATTAATGATCAAGGCAATACTGTCAAGTATACTATTTGATTTATTACAGACCGTTTAATTTAAATCTAAATTTGAAAGTATATGTATTTTAATCCTTTATCGCTACCAAAGCAAAAAATTAGTATACTCTTTCAGTATGATTGTACCACTTTGGGTAGAAAATCAAAATTTATTTCACCTCTGACTCCAGACTAAAAGGAAAGCCTTTCAGCCAGAATAATTATCTGCCTCCCAGGCTGACAAACCCTATTCTAGGGTTTCTCAACCTTGACACTATTCACATCTGTGGGAGTAATTCTTTGTTCTATGAAGCTGCCCTTTCGTATTATAAGATGTTGAGTAGCATCCTTGGTTTCTGTCCACTAGATGCCAGTAGCTCCTCCCCAGTTGTGACAATGAAAAATGTCTCCAGAATTGCCAAATATGCCTGGGGCGGGAGGTAAAGGGTAGGGATATCACTCCTGGTTGAGAATCCCTGCCCTAGAGCATGACAATGCCTATAAAGTTAGTTCTCCTGTATGGGTTCAAACTCTGACCCATAAAACGCATTGTGAGATGATTACAGAAATCCAATATCAAAAATAGGCAAGCAGATTCTACATGCATAATTTAGAAAAGTACAACGGGACACGTGAGTGGCTCCGTCAGTTGAGCATTCAACTCTTGATCTCAGCTCAGGTCTTAATCTCAGGGTGGTGGGTTCAAGCCCAGTGTTGGGCTCCACTCTGGGCATGGAGCCTTCTTAAAGAAAAAGAAAAAGTACTGAAAAATCTCCCCTTGAAAAAAGCATACCTGATTTTTTTCCCCTTGCATTACTTTGATTTGGCATTGAAAAAAAAAGATGTACCTGGAAAGTAGAACTTATTAAGCCGTTTTGGTCACTAATGTTTTAATGATAGTCTGGAAACAGAATTCAGGGCCAAGAGAAAGAAAAAAAATGTTTTAACAGGGAGAAAGTAAGAAAACTCCAGAACAAGGAAAGAAGGTTCTCCAGTAGGGAACTCTAGTCATTTAAGGAACTACATGAGACCTTTGGCTGCGGTGAGAAATGGAGGTTAAACCTCAGGGAACATTCCATTTGTTGACAATTGATTTAGCATCGGTTCTGCATAGTAACATTAACTGAGGAAAAAATAAAACTGAAATAATCAATTTCAAACAATATGACAATTTTCAACCAAGACTAACTAATTTTACTCTTTCTATGGTTTGTGCTAATGTGGTTCAAATTTTTAAATAATGGAAACGAAATTATAAAAACTAACAGGAACTTGGACATAAGAGTGTTGGTCAAGTCTGGAATACTTTTTAAATCTATTTTTAAATTAACTCTCCAGGTACTAAAGTTTTTTTTTAAGTATCTTCTTAAGTCTTTTAGGATTAAAAAAAATGTTCTCACTTTTTTCTGGCCATTGTTAAATTATCAGATTTAATGTTAAAAAAAAAAGAGGAATAAGGAAACTGATTTTGCCAGAGAAGACCCATCACTATTGTAAGTAGAGTAACCAGCAATGCTGCCTTGATTCTTTTGGTAAACCAAAAATAAGACTTTTTGGACATATTTTAAACCATAAACAGACTTTACGTATAAAAAAGCATATGATCAAGGTATTCTATATTTCTTTCTCTCCAATAAAGACATCCCAACATTTGAAATATGCATGGTTCCCATGACTTAAATCCATTTTTCAATTAGAAATAGTAATTAAAAGAACTAGCATAAATAATTCCACCTGCACATGTCATTTGAAACTTTATTCTAGTTTGTGGAGTAATTTAAATCTTCTCACTTTCGTCTACCTTTGTAGTGAAGCTTCATATAAGGAACAGAATCGATTAGTCTGAGTTTCATTTTCTATCCTCATCCTGAAAAAAAATACACACATAAATTACAACAGGACCGAAATGACGATGTTAATTGAAATTTTAAAAAATTTATTGGTTTCTTGGGCCTACAGATGAGATGCCTATTCTCTAAAATTATGCACAATTACACATACTTAAAATACTTAGCCTGACATCTGACTACAAATTGACAAACCAAAAAGAGATTTGCCGTCATTTGTTTCAAAGACTCTTGAAATTAGCTCTGTTTGATGGATGGTACTTTTATATGTTTGCATCTTATACTATAATTTCAAAAATGATTTTCAACCAGGAAAAAAAAGCTTATGCGTCAGTAATACGAAGTGGGGTTTTGAGTTTAAGAAGCAAACTGTGCACACAGCCCGAGTGCTCCAGAATCCATTAACAGAGGATCTTCGTTCATCAGCCAGAGCTGATTTTTAAAGAAATGTACTAAGAAATAGAGCAGGAAGAAACGTGCAGGAGCTTCTTGCCAAACCCCTGGCAATGCGCACATTCTTTAAAGTCTCAGCTTTTATTTAGTTGTATTTCCAGCAGTTTAGTTAATCTTTATTGACTTGTGTTTAATTCTCAGAAACAGGAACATATCTGCGACTTGAGTGAAGTTTCCTGGTGTGCTAAAATGGCCTTTTTACTTTCCTTTGCTAATTCTTGTGTCTCGTGAAAGATTTGGAAGTTTGCAAGACCCAAAATAGTCCCCTGAATACTCTACCCAGGGGAATAGATAACATTTTCTTGATGTGTGACCTATTTGAATTGTAGAAAGAGCTGTTTGTGTTTTATTTGGGTTAGCACTAGTCAATTCCATTACTCGTCACTAGAGTTAAAAACCAAGAGCTCAGAAGACATTCTATAGACGGGGAAGATGAGCCAGAGAAACCATGGGGTGCATGACCCAGGCCAACTATAGGTTAGGATGCTGTGACCGTCTGAGCACCAGAAGTAATAGGGCAGAGGTACTTTTGATTGCATGGTGACAAAATAATCAAACTCAAAATATGTCAGTCTGACTTATCAATGCATACATTCTCGCAAAACAAAAACAAACTTGTTAGTGTCAAAAACCCAAGCCACGTTATCTCCAATTCCTGGGCCCCTAAATCAGTAGAGCCATCAGTCATGAAGTCTTGTCGATCGTACCTCAAAAATGTGTCCAACAAACCTTCTCCTCTCCCTTTTCATTGTCGTCGCCTAGCTTAAGACTTGCTTCCTTTCCCAGCCACATATTATGACAGGCTCCACCTCCAACCTATACCCCTGCTTCACCAGATCGCTCGCACGAACTAGAAATACCAAGTACTGTTTGCTTGTTCCTTGAGTTCAGACTTTGTTACCTCTATTCACCCTTCAAGGCCACCCATGCCCCATACTTCTAGTAGAATTCTTCTCTTTTTAGCATCCTCTTAAAAATAGACCGGTATTGATAACACACCATTACCATGAGCATAGTAACTAGATGAAGGTAATTTGTATCTCCCCTATTACACAAGGTTTTCTACTGGGGAGAAGCTTGTCTCATTCGACCTTCATATCCAGCCCCTACAACCATGTCTAGCATCTGATTGGTGCTCAATAATGTACTTTGGTTTAAATAATCAAGTGACCACAGAACAATTGGTCTAACAATGAAGTGTTCAGAATTAGCAACAAGTGAATGTATTCATCAATAATTTATAAAGGATTTCATTTGACTTCAGCATTTTTTGCAATCTTATTCCCAGGCTTTACGATACCCTCATAAGCTTGGGATCAGTTCGTGTTAGAAGACACTCAAGGAAGAAAGTGAGTTGGATTCAAACCTTCATTCTTAGTGGATGTGCTTAATAAACCATCAGCTTCCCTCTTCTAGAGTGAAAAGTTCTTGTATCTTATGTTTTATGTCATCTCAGCATGCAAATGAGTGCTATTCAAGGAAATAACTTCACTCAGCATTTGAGCAGTGTCACAAAGACAAGCTGATAACAGGAAAAATTAATAGAATTCATTTCTGAATGTTGAACCTGCTCTTACTTTTTATTGACTTTTATTTCCCTAAGTAGAAGAGCTTCCCATGTGCCGTATACACTTACAAATTTCATCAGGAACAAGAAATATCAATTGACCAGAGCTATAATTATATTTTCTTCTCCTCAACATGATAAGAAGTACTTTGATACCTCTCTATGGGTTCTTTTCTACGTGCTGTATGTTAACAGGTTAAGAGAGCACAAAAATGTTAAGTATTTACAGTGTCTATAAACAATAGCAATATTTCACACTTAATACTCTTATAGATATGATCTGTATTTAATTTACCCAATTAAATATTACTAAAGCCTGTTTAGTTCAGAATTAGTTTTAGCCTCATTTTACAGATGAGGGTAATTAAGGAGCATAAAGGCTCAAATATTTGGGCATGGTTACACAGCTAGGAAGTGTCAGAGCCTGGAATCAAACCCTGCCCATGTTATGAGGGGGAAGAAGGAGGGAGAGGGGAGAAATGCCACCAAGCAGTTCACCAAGTTTTATTACAGTAACAATATGTATGACTTTTAATGTTTTTGTTCTTTCTGTGTTTAAATGCCCAGTGTATATGTAAGCGTGTATACATTTGTATGTTTTACCTTGAACTATCTAGAATCTTTTCTCTAGGATGGAGAAGTAGACAAAATACACAAATACAAATTGACGTGGAAGAGAGCAAAAAATAGCTTTAAGGATTCTAGGACTCTTAGAAATGACAAGTCTAGGAGAAGGAACGGAAG
Organism: Ursus maritimus; assembly: GCF_017311325.1. Lineage (NCBI taxonomy): Eukaryota > Metazoa > Chordata > Mammalia > Carnivora > Ursidae > Ursus > Ursus maritimus. The sequence continues at coordinate 41,062,119 of NW_024423675.1, forward strand.
AATGAAGGGGGGGTAAACAGAAGGGGGAATGAACCATGAGAGACTACGGACTCTGGGAAACAAACTGAGGGCTTCAGCGGGGAGGGGTGGGGGAATGGGATAGGCCGGTGATGGGTAGTAAGGAGGGCACGTATTGCATGGTGCACTGGGTGTTATACGCAAGTAGTGAATCATGGAACTTTACATCAAAAACTAGGGATGTACTGTATGGTGACTGACATAACATAATAAAAAATTATTATAAAAAAAAAGAAATGACAAGTCTAGATATCATGAGATTAAAGAAGAGTAACCACAATTTTTTAAATTATCCTAGGAACAAAAGAGTTGGGACCTTAATACACTAACATTTAAAATCTCAATTTCAGTAGAGATTGGGTTTTCATTAATGCTGGGAGCCGTTTTCCATTAGCAACGAAGCCCGAGCGTCCCTTTTCCTCAGCTTATGCCCTCAAGTGAGAACTGAATTATGACTGGTCGTCTTAGGAAGAAAATGACTATTACAGGACGCAGGATGGGGCGGGGTGGGGGGCGGCTAAGGAAAGGCCTGACATGTAGCTTGTAAAGTGCAGCAGCTGTGGCCTGTTTTCACGAATATCTGACATGTTTCTTTGGCCACTCGCCAAATTGAGCTGTACCCAGCACTTCTCCCATCCTTCCTGTGCCTCCAAGATCCTTTGTAACTGCTACTTGAGACTCCAGTCCACTCCAAATCAATCCCCTCGGTTCCTTCCTCCCCTTAATGTGCAGGCATCCCACCGTAATTAATTAACCCAACACCAACTTCATTCAGGACCTTCCCACACTTTGCCCCTCCACGCAGCCCAGAAACATCAGCACATTCCTTACTTCATCACTTGTCAACTCCCTTTCTGTTAAAGACCAGTGTCCCCTTTCCCTGACCTGGCCTCTGATTTGATCTCACTTTAAAGTATCCCACTTTAAGAGACAGTAACAAATGCTGCCTTTTTCCTGTTTGGTTTGTTTATTCACGTTCACCGGACCTACTATAATTAAAGCCCAAGGAACTAAGAAGAAGAGCCCAGGAAGACACTTTATGCATTCAATACGTGGATAAACTCAATACTGGATTTGTAATGAAGCTTCACTTTGCCTATTACTAAATGTGTGACCTTGGGTGAGTTTCTTAGACTCTTGTCATTCATTCAAATACTTGCTGAGCACCCATGAGTGTGCTAGGTTCTATTCTAAATGCTGGTGCTGCAACGATAAAAATAACAAAAATTAAACACACACACACACACACACACACACAACCTGCTCTCAGTGAAGCTTATATTTTAGAGAGAGGAGATGACCATTAGTAAGTGGTTGAGTCTAACAATATGCATGGATATCCAGGAAGAAATATAAAGCATGAGGGAAGAAGGGTAGGGAGTGCTGAGATTGGGGGGAGGGGAAAAGGTGGGAACTTGGAATGGATAATCAGGAGTCACCTGATGTGATGCTGGACTAGCCCTAAGGAGGCCAGAGAGTGAGCCCTGTGATTATCTGGGAAGAAGTATTCCCAACAGAGGAAACAGAGAGTGCAAAGGCCCTTAGTCAGCGGGGCCTTGCCTGGACGGTTGAAGGGCCAGCAGAGATTCAGGGATGGGGGCTGGAGAGGCCGCAAGGAGTAGGAGGAGATATCAGAGTAACAGAGAACATCTACGTGGTGATAGGGGCTATGGATTTTTCTTTCATTGAACTGGTAAGTTACTAGACGTTATTGATTAGAGGAGTAACATGATTTGACTTACTTCTAAAAAAACCTCAACTAATTCCTCATCAAATGGGAAAAAGTAGCATGTGGTTAAGACCAGACTTCCCACTGGAATCCCTGTGCCACTGCTGACTAGCAGTGTGACTTTAAGCTAATCACTTAACCTTTCTAAGCCTCAATTTTCTCAGTTTAAAGTAGAATTGATAGCAGCTCCTACTTTCTAAGAGTTTTTTGGAAAATAAATTGAATGGTACACACTGTCAAGGTGCTTAGCACGGAGCCTACCACACGGAAAGGCCCAAGACTTCCTAACGTTCTCAGGCCTCTGAGGATCAGGGGATACGACGTACGTGGAGTACTTGGTATGTCGCCCAGCACCATGAGCACTTAGACGTCATCCTATCCTTATCAGTGACTAACCCATTGGCTGTTTTGAGATAACTTTGTACATTTTAAATTTTTATAATATTACCCTTAAAAAGAGAGTAGCAAAGATTCATGGATAATTTTCAGATATCTCAGGTAGTCGATATAGCATCGGTTGAGTGCTACTATGTGCAGAGCACCTTACTAGGCACTGGAAAGCCATACGTACTCAGGTGAAAAGGAAGAGATATAGTTAAAGATAGGTAGAGAGATAAAGATGATAGATGGATCGATGGATAGATAGATGGATGATAGATTCTTTATCTCATCTTACACGCATCTATCTTTTAACTATATAAATCCTGTAAAAGAAGAGAAAGAGTTCAGTGAGACAAGTGTCTATATTTTCTGACCCCTGTTGTGAAGGAAAATAAGACCTGGAGGTCTTATGACCAACTCCCTGGTCACATACCGGATCTGGAACCTGCTCTCGTCCATAGCGGTGACCCAGTGACTCCACGCCTTCTCTGCAGTTAGGGGTGTTGGAGGCACAGTGATTCTTCACAAGCCTGTTCCGTTATTCAAAAGTTACATGACTCACACCTCATTTCTTTCCTGGAAACTGGATCACCTTAGTCTGAGAGGTCGGGTCTCACCTTGCTCTCCCTTGCCCACCATCACCTCCCCTGCCCCCCCACACACAAAACAAGCACACATCCCCAAGGCATGTGTCTTTTTGGAAACTCAATGACATAACTTAAATGTGGTTTAATAGCCCTTCACAAGGAGAAAGGGAAAAATTACGTAGAAGCCTGCAGGAGAGTAAGTTCTGGTCCTTTCCTGCCCTTCACAAATCACTTTCTTGAAGGACAGACAAAATCTCATGTTTTTCTTCTCATTTTACCTAAAAAAATCCAAAGATGTCCTCTAAAAATTAGCTGGGAACGTATCCTTGTCTTATTGTTACTTTAAAAAAAAAAAAAAAGCATTATTCTTCATAGGGCCAGGTAATACTTATAGTAGACATAAGCACTAAAAAGATTTGGATGCCTTTCATGTGTAATTTAAAATAAAAATAAAGTTAAATATTCTAAAGACAATTTTATCTTTCAAGCGATGCAAAAGTTGCAATATGACACAATAAAATAGTTTCTTGTTTGACTTCTGAGCCTGTATCACCCATTTCCTTCCTCCTTAGCCTACTTCTTTTGGTGCCCTGCTTAGCTGGTGCTCTGAGAAGCCCATCTTTATCTGGTGACAAGTCCAGCCCTAAATCTGTCCTGCCAAAACTGGTGCTCTAGAATGCTCTGTGCCACCTTTTCCTCCAGTAGTGATCAATTATACTACAGATCAGTTAGACTCTTTTTCTTTATTGTAATGGGAGGCATCAAACCATCAAAAGAGGTAATAATGGCAGAGAGAAATGGCATTTAGGCCTTTATAGACAGAGGTGCATGAGTCGAATAACAAAATACAAAACATCAAGAAATCAGGTGTACCCTTTGTAAATACATCCTTAGAAAGGGCACAGTTAGAAATATTAATTTCAGGGGCATTTTACTCCTGGATATATTCTATTTTGTGTAAGCCTTTGCCTGCAGGGACAAGTGGGAGAGAATTAAAATATATAAGACAAACACTTCAACTGTCTTTATCCTCCCAGTTGATTTAAGAACACTTGAGTAGAAAACATGGTCTCCTCACATCAGAGGTAAGTATCGGTGGGCCCCATTTTTCCTGATACACTCCCACACTGTGAGTGAGATGGAAGGAGAGATAGGGTAGCGGCTCTGACTTGAAAATTCACAGCTTCTCCTTGCCTTCCAGTTTAAGGAGTCTTTTTTGCATAAATATCCAGGTGTTTTGGGTTTTATTTTGTCTCTTCCAGCCAAGGCTGGCCTCTTCTGATTCTACCCCTCTTCTCTTATCCTCCAGAGGGCGCCATCTCCACAGGGGACTCGCTGAGAGCTCCTACGTTTGGGGTTTGCTTTGAGTGGGGAAAGAGCTGTCTTGCGCCTGTGACAGACGCCTTTGTGTTGTCCGTGGCCCCTTGTGCCCAGACACGACTCGTCCATCTTCTGTGGAGTCGTGCCTCAGTGGTGCGCGCCGTCTTCATGCTCTCGCTCCCTTGAAGAGCACCCAGCGCCTCTCCCTGGGCGGAACCCATAACCCGCACAGCCCTCTTGTGATCAGCTGTCCTGGACCTGGAATTTCTACCCCGGGACAGAAGCTGGGACACAGGTGTTCCATACCCTTGCACCCTTTATTCGCTCCTCTGCCTGTTACCTTCCAAAAATGGAAGGGGCCAACTTTCCCCTCTTGCTGCAGTCTGACCTTTACCTCCTTCGGAATAGCTTTGGTCAACCTCTTTCCTAAACCATGGAGATGGGTGAGGAGCAGGGAGAGAAAAATTGGCTAGCGAATAAGGAAACATTAATTGAGAAACATTTCCAAAATATCACATATGTTTGCATGAGTAGAGTACTGGTCGCCTATATTATGATGTCACTGGTTACAGGTGTCTCTCCCATACTCTGCTGGGAACACCTCAAGAAGAGGGCTGCTTCTATTCTGCTTTGGAATCCTGAAAAGGTACAGAGCACTGTCTTTGGCATTGAGTCAATCACCGACTGATAAATAATGACTTAGGTCGAGATTTGGGTGAGTTTGCATCTTCGTGTTCTTACTTTTGTTTGAACTTGACCCTATAATTGAGTGTAGCAGACAAATATCTAGTGGAAAATCTTCATCGATAACCCCATTCATACATACAATACATACAAATATTGGTAACACTATGCTAGCTAAAGCATCTGACTGTGTTTTTGATTGTTAATAGCACCATGATGGAACATTCTTGATTTTTAAAAAATTTAAAATATTCCAGAGAAATCTGTCAAAACAATTACAGCATCCTAACATCCATTTGATTGCCCATAGTTCTGAAGCCTAATAGTCTGCAATCGAGGGGTTGGCAGGGCCATATTCTCTCTGGAGGCGCTAGGGGAGGATCCTTTCCTGCCACTTCAAGCTGCCGGTGATTGCTGGCAATCCTGGGCATTCCCTGTTGTGTGGCTTTGTAACTCCAAACTCTGTGTGCATCCTCGCATGCCGCCCTTTGTTGCTGGGTCCAAATTTCCCTCGTTTTATAAGGACATCAGTCATCGGATTAGAGCCCACCCTTAACCAGTATGACCTTATTTTAACTTGATTACACCTGCAGGGATCCTACTTTTAAGTATGGTCACATTCACAGTTTCTGGATAGACATGGATTTGGCAGGGGGAGCACTATTCAACCCAGTATGACAAGTGTATCTGGGGACTTTGACACTCCAGTCCCAGTAAGTGAGAGAATGAGTAGACAAAAGTCAATAACAATGTATCAACCAACTTGACCTAATTGACGTAACAATGGTAATATGCAAAGTCTTTGCAAGTGCACCTGAAACAGTCACCAAAATGGGCCATACAAAAACCAAGTTATACTCAAGTCTAAAGGATTGAAATCATACGGAGTATGTTTTGTAATAAAAATGGAATTAAAATAGGAATCAGCAAAAGACGTACAAAACCCCCAAATACCTAGAAACTGCAAATACATTCTAAATCACACATTCCAAATAATTTTGGAATTATACAATAGCCTTCTAAGTTTCTTCCATGTCCAAGGCAGGAATCACAAGGACAAATTTTGAACTGGATGTTACTGAAGACATAAGGGGTCAAACACACTTTTTTTTTTTTTTACAAACTTACCTAGAAAATTGGTATGTCGTGAACATTTGAAATCAAAACCTGTTAAAGGGTTGAGGTAAGATGGTCTCACCAACTGCAGTTAAATAAACTACCTTTATGTCAATTACTTGTTTTTAACGTGCTTTTATTTCATTAAAATATTGCTTCCTAAATATTAGCACATCTACCTGGGTCCTATAGAATTAAACTTCCCCGTAGACAGAAACAACCCAAGACTTCCATGCTTTTAGCTAATTGGGGAGATTTTAAAGGAAGTTTTGGAAAAATAAATAAATGTATATTCAATAGCATATAAGTGCATACATACATATTCTATATCAGATATAAAATAGAAACATACAAATTTGTCATAGGGGTCTCTAACCTGTGACCTGTGGTTCCGGGAGCATGATAAGCCTCGATGCACATTCAAGTTTTGTAAATACATGTGCATCTCTCTCTACTGCTTGCCTTTAATTCTTGGAGGAATCCGTGAACCCAAAACTTTAAAAACCAGTTTGAGAGATGAAAGTGTATTTCAATGGTATTCTTTACTCTCTACATTCTCTCTCTAGTGATCTGTTAGGGTCTTGGTCTGTTATTGATGTTTTGGATGTCCAAGCAGCGAACATTGCAAAACATTGAGAATAATCCTTTTAATGCAAAGAATGACCAGATGTGATAACATAACACAGCCTGTTTGGGACTCTTGATTTGTTTAAAATTTAAGTAGCATTACATCTCTTTACAGAACTGGCTTAGAATAAGCATGGAAACAGCTTTTATGCTGTGTATGAGGCCAAAAAATAAACGCAAGTCTGCACATTTTTTATTTGAAAGCATTCACAAATGACATGCAAGGCATAAACGTTGGCCAAAAGCCACAGCTAAGCATTGTGTTTAAAAAAAAAAAAAAACTCCGTAGGTTTTTGAGCCAAAAACTATTTAGGAATCACTTATTTCCCAATTATTAAATTAAGAATAAAACCAGGAAAAAATATATTTAATGGGATGTGCTTTAAGTATTGCCTTCCTGTCTAACGGCCATGACAATTTTAAAAATCCAAATACAATTGATCAACGGCCTATGTAAACAGTCATGCAGGACTGAAGAGGACACTCCTATTTATATTAACAAGAAATTGTGCTAGAGGCAGCTTGGTGAGATGCTGAGAAGTAAAAATAATGAAATAGACGCGTATTAGGAACAATGATTCTACACACATGTTCTGAATACTTCTGTTTAGATTAATGTTTTCCTGCAAATAAAACTGGTTATCATCTCATTGGCGTCAAATAATGCGGCTACAAAGATGAATCTTCAGTAAGCAAGGTATTTGGTCATTCAGGCCAAGATATGAGAGCTGTTCTGGGAAAGTATTACATGAGCAAAAACACTTTGGAATCTAACTGCAGCACATATAAAAGTTTTAACGTGTGTGACAATGCATAATGAAACTTCGAAATCCAAATTTAATGTCTTTAAGGTATAAGTGTCAACGTTATAGGGCATGGAAAGAACATGTCACTTCTTTGATATCCCATCTAAACAATATGGCTCTCCTCTGCCTCTGAGTAAAACATTCTGACACTCACCCTTAATTATGATGCTAACATCCATGTTGGAATCCATGTCCATCTTGGCAAGGTTTAGTAAGACGTACATGAGTAGATACCTTGAACAATCTCCATCATTGGCTTTCAGAAGGGGACAGTCTGGAAATGACATCACAGCCAAAACATCCTGTTCGAACCCACGGGTCAAGATTTAACAATATATTTTTTATATAAGGGGCTTTGTTTCAGGGTTCCATCAGAGGTGTAGCTAATTTATTAATAATTGTATACATGAACAAAAGTGGCATATTTATGAGTCCAGGGGAAAAGACACTTAGAAGGCAATGTCACCTTCTCCTGCCCTCTAAAATTGGTCTCAGGACAGTGTTATCACTTCTGCTGCTTTGTCTTCCCTGACCATCTGTGTGTCCTAGACCTAGCAAACCCACGTTCTCAAGCTCTGTTTCCGAACTCGGTCTGACTTCAAGCTGCGGTTTAGGTCCATTTGCTTTTTCCATTCGTCAGTGGTGATTCCCAAAAGAAGAAAAAGGAGGCATTCTGAGAAATGATGTTTGGTGATTGGAATCATCATCAACGAGAAATGCCTCCCTCATGGTTTCACTATTTTTGACTGGGATACAGAAGGCACATGCTCCAATGTCTTCAGGGCCCAGGGGTTTAGAGGAGGTCAGTGGACAGTAACAGCGAGTGGCCTTCATGGTATGAGCAATCACTATTCCCATTCACCTGTCACTTTATGAAAAGAACACTGTGGCTTTTCAAGGTTATTTTCAAGACAACCTCAATATCTAAATTTTTATGTGAAGACTCCTGTTTGCTAGTTGCAGACACTAATTCTAAGTCTCTTAACTATTGTGTAGGCCTGCAGGCCAGACAAGGCAGCGAATGTCTCCTGTGCCTGTGATCCTGGAAAAAGGCCTCTTGAAGCCAGTGTTGCCATACTGCCATGAGAAGTTGGGCGCGTAATCTCATCTGGAGGATGACTGGGAAGACTGCCTTAGCAGCTTCTTTAGAAAAATGATGTCATACCAAATGCACTTTTGTGTAGCCTGCCTTTTTAGTTCCTATATTTACTTAAGAAATACCGATTCTTAAAAAAAAAAAAAAAAAAAAAAGGATAAATGCAATTCTTATGATAAGATTCATTGCAATTCCGTTTATCGAACATAAGCACAAGTACACCAAACTGGTCAAGAGTATAGTGTTGAGGATCAAATTAAAACAAAACAAAGGGCAAAGCAATTCTCCCCCCAAAATAACAGCTTTCCTTAAGCCACCCATTGGTTGTATGATAGAATTTTTTCAAAATGTTAAGAAATCTAGGATTATTACCCCGTGACAAAAAAGCCTTGGAAATCTAAAATGAAAATAGATAAAAATACATTCATTATATCAGGAGCGATGTGCTTGAGCTATAAGAACAAGATATTGGGGAATATCAAGTTGTCAGTCTGAAAAATGAATCAAGAGAGATGGGGGAAAGGCAGGAGGCTCACCGCACCCAACACTGAAAATTCTGTAGTGCTCATGTGATTGGAACAAGAACAGATAAACATAATTCATTGAAATCTATGATAAATGTACTGATGCATTATATATTGATATAATGCAGTGTATGTTAATAATACAGTAAGTCAAGTGCCAAGTATTTTGAACTCTCTTCTTGACTGGGCCTCTTATTAATTTAAATTAATATAAAATTAACGATAACATTTCTTATTTATTTGGGATTCATCAGTGGTATAAATTTCCATCCATGCTTTTCTAGGAGATGCTACTTAGTGAAATAACTGACCAACAGGCTAACTCATAGCTAAGAAACAAGAAATCAACATTTTGGAAGGTGATTGCTTTGTTGAGTCTCCCTCCATTCTGTGGCCTTCTCTTGACCAAAAAGTAACTATGTTACAAAAACATGTAGCCAGGAACAAGTGAGTTATGAAGCAAATGTGAAAAATGCGTATACAATACAGCAAGACGGAGAAAGGTTTTTCTTAGAAAAAACTTCTGTCAGCAGCTCCAAATACTAATACGGACTTCATTCCCAAACTTGTTTTCTTCTTAGATTCTGTTTTAAATAAAATGTACATGTTGCTTTAAAAACAACATGTTGTGGCAAAATATATATCATTGGATAGCGTATTTTCAGTAGAGTCTCGGTCACATGCACAAATACTGGGTCCCATTACTATAACAAAAAAGACCCCCAGGAAGGGGGAAAAAAAAAACATTAAAGATTCTGTGTTACCTGTCTTGTCCTAATATTCAGAAATTATTAGGTCCACCTGAAGTTGATACAGCTATCCATATTTTCATTTGCTTCCTGGATAAAGCCACTGATAAATCTCTTTCCTGCTAAACATACAGTTCCCCATTTCTGAGATTCAATAAATCAAATTTATGAAATCATCTTGTAATACAGATGCTCCCTTTTCCCAACCCACATATTCTTATAAAAATTTAACAAGAAAATTTAAAAACATCTCGTCAACATTGTTTTTACAAAGCAACTGTTAGTTATAAACAGTCTTTTAGGTCTCAAGGAGATTTAAGATACTTCAAAGACTTGGTCTAAACCCCCTAAATCCAGGTTGCTCTCGTGAATTTTCTCAAGCATGGTATGTTAAGTTAAATGCTTAGATTTTTTTAAGTGTTTTGTTATGCGCTGGAAAAATTGAAACAGATCTCATTCTCAGAAGCAGACATTTCTGGAATTTCCATTTTCACTGGTTCCTTTCTTTTCAAAAGATAAAGAAACTAATGCCTATGTTCACTGTTTTTATATAAACATCTTTGAACTTCCTTAAGAAATAACCTGTCCCATCAGCCCAAGACAACGTATATGAACATATTCTGATGCATGTTAAAAAGAAGAATTCCTCACAACCTGGTTTTGCAGATGGTCTTCTTGGTTACTTTTCTTATCAGGAAAGAGGCTGATCTGTTTTCTTTTAGTATATCCTATGGGTCAGTGGCAAGAAAAAACAAATAAAGGCCATCTTGATAATTATTAGAAGTTTTTGCAAATATGAACTACAAGCGTCATGCTAATCTGAAGTGCTCGGTTAATATTCAGTGGTGCATAGCCAGATTTTTGAAATTCTGACTTGAATAATTTATAAAAGTATGCACAATGGTGAATATTTATTTTAAATGAAAGGTCATGGTGCATGTTTCTTTCTCTAAGCTTTAGGGGATAATATAGGTCAGGTTTTCCCTGGAAGGTTTGGATTACTTGGGGAAAAAAGAATCATAATTTTTGAGGGCAGCATTTTTTATTTCTCAAGAAAGATTCAGTTAGACCACGAAATAATTCCTCAGCTTTTTACTGTTCTTTGCACTAATAAGAAAGTACCATAAGCACCAATTATTTATTGTTTCTTGTTTTAGTACATATTTCAAAATTTTTACAACAAAGAGGAACACAGATAGCTCTTTAAAGGTTCATTACCTCTAAAATAAAATGAGTAGCTCTTACCACTGACTGCATGTATTCCCCTCAGCTTCAAACTTGGAGAATACAAGAAGCCAATGCTTGTTCTGTTTGTTATAATGTCAGCCCTCTCCATGCAAAGTGACTGAAGCTTTAAGAGGCTTTCGTTTGCATGCCTATTCTGCCGATGAGAAGTGAGAAATGCTCAACCGGACACGGAACAAACACCTTTAACAAAGAAAACCTTATTATGAAATTTATTCAGAATTGAGTAGTGGCTGCAATTATTCTTTGCTTTCTGCATTTAAAATTTTTTACCACAATGAATGAAATGCACCTACTAAAAAAAGAAGTAAATTCGAATCATGGTTTCTAAAGTCCCAAGGACTTGTGACTGATTAAACACCATCATTTCTGGCCCAGCGCTGGAACATACAGAGACATTAATAAAAACAAAAGGTAAGAGTTCTCCCTCCTCTGAGAGGAAAACAATTTTAATTGGTATTTAGTTGATATTTTATAATAAATTGCTGTCAAAAGAATGCTGTACATATAGTGAAAACTGAATTTATTCTGTCTCCCATTACAAAATTAACCCTTTAATAATTTTCTTTTTTATTTCATACTAACAATCGTAAACAAGAATCTTTCTTTTGAGCACTTATGTGCCAAGCATAGTTAGTTTCTAGAGAGCAGCACTTTTGAATTCTTTTATATTCCCTTCTCCCCCTCGCCCCCCCCACACACAGACCAAGCACAGAGTCATGTATCTGGGCATGGTAATTATTCAAGCAATTGTCGACACTTACCGGACAGAAGGGTGTTAGTTAGGCAATGACACTCTACCTGTGATACTTCAACTCAGAGTTACAGAAAGGACACTTTTTATAGTTCTTAAACACTCAGAGCTCAGGTTCCTACAGTGCAAAGATCAGTATTCACCCCAGTTGCTTTCAGTTTTCTCTTTGTTTTCTTCAAGATCCAGTCCCCATCCATCAATAGGGAATCTCCAAATGACTTATAAAAACACCTTGAAATTCCCAATGAGATACATGTTTATTTTCCACTCATTCCCTGTTCCCAGAACATGAACCTTGACAACCTATAAAGTAAAATAGCCCAAGATGTTTAACAGTCCAGATTATAATAGTAACCAGCGTTCTTGCAGTGCAAGTAGATAAGACAAGGTGATACGTATCCTTAGAATGAAATGAAAATCACGTAACTAGATTGCCAAACACTGACGAAATTTCTCCTTCCCTCTTATGTAGACCACAGGTGTCTGATTTCATGGCGTATTTATTGCATCACTTACTTTCTTATTAATTCACTTGTCTTTGTATCTTTTAAGTTTATTTTTTAAATTTATTTACTTGGGAGAGAGCAAGAGCTAGAGAGAGCACAGAGGGAGAGGAAGCCAGATGTGGGGCTCCATCGCAGGACCCCAAGATCATGACCTGAGCTGAAGGCAGATGCTAACTGACTGAGCCACCCAGATGCCCCTGTATCTTTTAAGTTTAATTGAAAGCCAGTGCACAGTCCATACAATGGTTTTGGGGGTGATTGTGTGCTACTAATGTCAATATATCTATAAGATTAATTACTGTATCCTATGCTGAGGACAGCTTGTCAGGAGGCCACTTGTCCTGCAATATGGAAACAACATGGAGTTATAAATCTCTGTATAATTAAGAAGATACACGTGTTTAGCTATAAGAAGGTCTAAGCTTACGTATTCCCATGAAAGGAACTCAGGTCTCATTTCTTTTGTTGCAAAGACAAATTTCAGAGAATCACTCTGCAATGAAAAATCCTATGCCTAGGACACATAAGCACATCAAAAAGTTTAAACATTCTCCATTGCACTGCAGTACGTTCCTACGGTATTTGGCACCCAAATATTTTTCGTCCTGTGCAGAAGCACACATGGAAGGAAGCATTTCCAGAGTTCAGGGGGATGTTCGCTCGGCAGGATCCCTTTGGAAGTGCTAAAGCAGGAAAAGGGAGTCAAAAGCTTTGGCCAACGGGATGTCAACTGAGTGGAGTGTCTTCATCTGGACTCCATACCTCAGGAGTTCATTCCGCCGTGTCTAAAACCTCATGCTCAGATCACTAACCTCATCCAATTCCAAAGCCACTTCTTGCCTACACAAAATTTTTAAAAGGGTCTTCAAGGTAAAGGATAGAGCATGTGTGTGGGTTTAAAACATAGATGCATTTAATCAAAATGACACAAAAGAGAAAGGGAACTGGAGAGCCCTGAAGTACTGTTGAATCTCATTGCATTAACTCTAAACCTCACACAGCTCAGGGAAATCTGTGTTTTCTTTCAAATAAAGTGTAATCCTGGATCGGGCTGCTGAGGTTACGGGGATTATGATTTCAACCCTACTGCCGTAGCTGAGGCTGAATAACTAGAATCTATCTCTTTAAAATTCCCTCTTGCAAATTAAATGAGCCCTAGTTTATTTCCTTGGGAGCGTATACATTGAGATTTTTACAAAGGTGGTGTTGCTGCTGCCAAAGTGGACTTTCTTTTTCTGAATTTTCTACAATTATTCACTATTATTAACTATCGAGTAATAACCACCGGCTCTGTAATTCACTGTGTAAACACATATAAACCTAAATCAGCTGGAACTAGGTTAGTTATATGGTCTCTCAACAGAATTGACTACATCTCAAAGATAGTAAAGTGTTGTGCACTACAGATTATGTTACATGTAACTTGTGGGTTCCAAAGTCTCAGGTATTTTAGGAAATGCTATGTAGGAAATCGATACAATAAATAATACCCCAAGGCAAAAAGATTTTCATACTTAGTTTGGAAGTTGTATTTAAATACATTATACAAGTTCAATCTCTCTCAAATGATGCCACAATTCAAAAGTGGCCCAATCTTGAGCAGTATTTTATCTAATTTAATGGAAAGAATGTAAATTCTTAGCTACATAAAAAAAAAAAACAGAAGAAACTCATCAACATCAAAATATCAGCACTGTGTTGACAAGCAATCAATAAATATCTGTTGAGTGAATGTATGACCCTTTTTTTTGCAGAGAACATTTACAAGTGCTAACAGCTGTCCATTTTCTCTAATATCATACCATCTGTTCTCCTTAGAGTTCTACTTTGGAAGCAATAAATGTTTTAAAATACAGTGGGAGCCAGGTTCATCACACCTGCACAGCAGAGCACCAGAAGTGTTCGACCTATGCCTGGAAAAATGCAAATGAGCCTGCAGTCATAGAAATCAAATGCCTACTGAGGGAACCAAACGCCCCCAAAAAGGCTGAAGCGGTTCTGCTTACCAAATGGAAGACAGTACCTTGTAATGTGTAAAATGAATACTCTGGGAAATACAGGAATTACAGTAGTAAGCAAGCATCCAAGAATTTAGGGTTAGCAGAATCAACAAAAGAAGAAAAAGTATCATCCAAATTGCATCACATGGAAAGTCCATGTGCACATATAACTAATTCCTGATACCGCACTTGAATATAGATGACATTGGCTAACTTTATTAACTTGCCTATCTGCAAACACAACCATTTTCTCCTGTTTTCCAGGTTCTTTTCTTTTTATTGGTTCAAATGAATAGACAAATAACTCTTTCCTGCTGCAGTGTTTCTTAGGGATGAATCGTATGCACATATCAGGGAAAACAGTTCACAATGGGCAGAAAAACTTAAGTTAGAATTTTATTTTCTTCAAGAGGAAGAGCAAGTTTTCATACTAACACAAGGATAAACACGTCAAGCAGGGCTTGGTATTATCCATACAAGCAAAGCAAGAGTTCAGCATAAAATACTTGTCCCCAAGTGTCCATAGCAACATTTATAATAGTTCAAAAAAGGGAAACAACCCCAAAGAGCATCAACTATGAATGGAGAAATTAAATACTGTGCATCCATACAATGGCATATTATTCAGCCACAAAAAAGAATGAACTCCTGATCCATGCTACGACGTGGATAAACTTCAAAGACAACATAATGAGTAAAAGAAGCCAGACACAAAAGACCACACAGTATATGAATCTGTTTATGTGAAATGTCCAAAACAGGCAAATCTATAAAGACAAGGTATGTTGGCGGGGGAAGGAGAGAATGGGAGTGGCTGCTCTTGGGAGCATTGCAGGGGGGCAGTCTCTGTGGTGGGGGGGATGAAAATATTTTAGGTTAGATTGCAGTACTATTGGCACAATCCTGTGAATGTGCTGAAATACCTTGAATTGTATATTCTTCATGAGTGAACTGTATGGTACGTGAATTAGATCTCAATAAACTTGTTTTTCAAAAAGCAGAGGGAGGTTTGAATAATGACTGGGACTTAGATTTATTTGGGAGCACAATTAGTTACTTTTCCACACAAATTAAATTTGCTGGAATGTTGCTATCAGTGCTTTTTTTTGATAAGGTAATTCCTATATTTCAAACTATTTTTAAGGGCTTTTTAAATATCTTCTTTGAGAAGAATCTGGGAAACTTAAAAGGGTGACATTTTTAAAAAGTTATGTCAAAGATGGAGAATCAAAAGTGATACAGTCATCACAATTGACATTAGTTTTTACCTTAATCTTTGGTTCTCCATTCCTCTGTTGCCATTTTTCTGTCCTAATGCTATAATAATTTGATTTACCCAAATAAAGCTTTGCTTTCATGCTTGTCAGCAGTAATCTGAAGCTAATCATTTACCTGGGGCGTTCCCAAAAAACGACTTCTTTTCAGGTTAATAATAACAAAACAATACTGTTACTCTCTGTCACGCACCAAAATACTCTGGCGTGAGAATAGAAAATTCTGTTGGTTAACTGAGCTTGCACACTTTAATTGTGAAATAAATCCCATAATGGACAACTCAGAAATTTAATTTGGGAATCCTGAGAAGCTCCCTCCTGCCCCCGTCCCTCCCCCTTGCTCTCTGAAAGGTTCAAGAAACAGCAATAACATTGACATTTACCTCTAATGTGTAGAATATTTCATATGTTCTCCTTGGTACTCTCCTTGGTACTCTCCTTAAAATCATGCTAGCTTTCCTGGAACCCAGAAGATGCTGTCTTTAAGTTACAATTTTCATATGCAGATATTGTCTGCCATTTCTTTTTGGCAGAAAAACAAAATGGAAAACTTTATAAACAAGAAATATCTCAAAGAACAAAAATTACATGTCACCCTGGGCTCCACTGAGAGCTCCAAATCTGAAATATGGAAAATTTTTCCCACAGGAGGATGTTACTAACTCCTAGCCTATATCTGTACCTTATCTTGAACCACTGTTTAAACTCCATCTCTGACTGACAAGTCAGGCAAGGTCTCCAGAAGTGATTTACAAAATGGGGAAACTCTCTGCTCAGCAGAGTTCCAGAAGTCTATGACCATAAGAGTGATACCACAGTAGAAAAACATGGAGCATCATGAATCTTGACTGAAAATTGCACCTCAAGCCAGCTGAGCTCATCTCAAGATGTCCTAGGTGACAGGGAAGTTGGAGTTAGACAGACTTCCTTCTCTGGTTATCAACCAAACTGAGTTCCTTGAGCATTTAGAGCTCTGGTCAGCAGCACAAAGGCAGGGCCAAGCAGAAGGCAATTCCAGAGCTATGCATTCCCTTTCGAAAGACAATTTTCAGGTGAATTTTCAAATAAAAGAACCTGAAAGTATCCACTACCTCTCTAACAAATTTAAATGTTTAGAAATATAAATACAGCATAGACTTTCTTTTCAGCATTTTATAATGGTTAAGAGCTTTGCACAATAATCATATGCCTGCCAAATAATTTGTGAAGAGTAAAATTTGAAAAGGGTGGGATAGATAAATTTGCATAAGAAAATTCTTTAAGGCAAACCATAAGAGACTCTTAATATAGAGAACAAACTGAGGGTTGCTGGAGGGGAGGTAGGTGGGGAGATGGGGTAACTGGGTGGGGGCCATCAAGGAGGTCACGTGATGGAATGAGCACTGGGTGTTATATGTACCGAAGGATCACTATATTCTACCCCCGAAACGAATACTATATTATATGTGAACCAACTTGAATTTAAATAAAATTTTGGGGGAAAAAATCTTATTACTGGACTAATTGGTTTTGCTTTTGTGAAAAGAAATGCTATAATAATGTTTTATTTGTACAAATAAAACCCGTTAAGCCTTCTTACAAATGCTTAGGAAAACAAAGTCCGTCTGCCCTTACATTTATCGTTTCTCTCAACCTCCTGGCCATCTACATTCACATAGAACTGATTCTTTATGAGGGACTCATCTTACGTGTGAAATGTAAATGATGTCGGCAAATAAGTCCACTGCAAAATTAGGTTACCTGCTCAACCTTTCTAGTTTATTTAATTCACCAAAATAAAACTTTGCTGCTTTCCTCGGAATTTTTTTTTTTACTTCAATAGTGCTTTCGGAAGCAAATGGAATATTTGGGTTATTTAGATATTTTACGGTTTGCTTGAAGATCTGCTTGATCCTTACACAAAGCTACCTGTGGACCAATCTCGGCCTCCGGTTAATTGTCTCACAGGAGCCCGCGCACGCAGCAGACAAGGATAGAGGCGGGGAAGCAACGTGTACAATAGCAATCATCGGGGCTATTAAAGTGGTTCCAAATCGTCCAGCTAGGCACTCAGGATTCGCAATAATTCCCGGTGTTAGCGCTCGCTAAGCGACAAGTTGATGGGGCAGGAGCTGGGGAGGAAAATGACCCTGGAAGCAGAGTGTTGGTTTTACACCCGCTGGGTATCTGTTACAAGGGAATTTCCTCTGGCGCCGGCGGGTATTTTGAGCAGGCATCCAGAGGGATCCCAGAGGGGAAGGATGGAAGTGGGGAAGATGGAACTTTAAGTTTGGGGATCAAAGCTTTAAAAATCCCAGAGGAAATCGTTAAGATCCGATTGATTGGCCCAAAGGCTTCAAGAGGGACGCGGTCGGTATTTCGAATTCCCGAGGCTTAGAACAGCAGGGCAAAGGGGGTGGAAAGGTAGGGAGCAAACAATATCCCGGAGGAGTGATCTTCACACCAAGACAAGGTGGTAAAATTCCAGACAAGCCCACAAAAAAAGACGAGAGGCTTTTCCCTCGCTTTTTCCCCTAGGGACCCCAGAGGACGACGGCAGCCGGGCGGATCAGGCCAGCGTGCTGGGGCTGGGCTGCGACCCGGCGCAGGGCCCAGAGTCGCAGCCTGAGGCTCCCGGGATGGCCAGGGGGGCTGCCCTGCGCGCGGAGGCCAGGGTGAGCCTTCCCCGGAGGTCTGGGAGGCACAGCCATTAAAGCCCGGCTGCCCCCTGACGCGCCCAGTAAAAGTGATTGCGATTTATTTGGATTAGTCACTATAAAGGTCTAGGGAGACAGCTATTTATCCGATGCGGGACCTTGACAAATTGACTGGGCAGTGCAACGAAGGACAGTCCCTCTGACCCCGGGCCGTCCTGGGGCGGAAAGCAGGATCCTCCCACCTGCTCCCGACCCAAAGGGGCGCGCACGGCCTCCGAGAGGCGCGTCTTCACCTGCAGACGCGCTGCGGGGCCCCTGACTGGCCAAGTGCCCTCTTCGGGCTCCAGGGTTCCGGCTGCCGCCTCCAGGCCTGTCGGGGGAGATTTCCGCTCACTCTCCAGTCGCACCTTCCCCCCGGGTTCCGGGAAGGTCACCAAATCTGAGATCTGGTGGGGTTGCCCTGCAGGTGACCCAGTCCTGAGCCCACACTGCGGGGCCCTTCTTGGTAAAAATCATTTGGTCTGGCAGCATCCGGGTCATGTATCAGTGAGGTCGTTCAGAAGTCTTTAGGGTTTCTTGTGTTTTGTTTGTTTGTTTTAGAGCACTGGCAAATTTGAACCTGAAATTTAATTCCACTTACTATGTAATCGTGGTTATTAATTGAAGATAACTTAGATCCTGGCGTCACCAATTCTACCCACAGCTATTGCCTTTACAGCTCCTACAACTAACAATAAAAGAACAAAGGACCGTCAAGTTCATTCATCCTACATTTCTGATCTTAATGCATTTCTTAGAACTTGTCATTAATATGCAAAGTGCTACGTTAAAGTCCTCTAAAAAACAAAGACTTCTGTACTAAGTATGGACCAACAAAGATAAATAGGTAAATTTCTAACTTGCAATTCAATCGAAAGGAATTTTTTCAACAGTATATGCGTTTAATGTAATTTATTGTTGCCTCGGCTTTAAGGCCAACGCTACATCATCAGGTAATGCGAAGATGTAAGGCTTGACACCTAAAATAGGTAATTCTGAACAGAAGCTGGGACTGTTGATAACAGGTAAACCTAATCACTTTGCTTTCAGGATCTGAAACAGCACTTTTTGGACAATCTCTAAAAAATTATGCATCAAGCAGTGATATTAATTTCTTTCATTGTTCGTTTTTATGTTGGTTAAAGACCTAAAACTGGGGAAGAAATCTGAATAAATTCTTCCTTATTCAGTAAAAGAAATCGGATCCCTTCAGTTAAAAAGATGAAAGTTCAGTGTGTCCCGAAGATGAGGGTTTTAGGTCTTTTGATGGAGACTATTTGAACCTGAAAATTTTGCGTAGCTATCTATCTTGCTAAAAGTCAGGGCGAGATAAAGTGTAATCTGGCTCTGATTTCTGCTGGAAAGAAAACATTGAAATGACTGCTCATTTATCACTGCTCCCCCTCCCCCCTCTTCCACCTTGGTGTAATTGACAATGTAACACCGAGCTGTTTGTGTCTTCCCTAGACTCTTGGAAATGAAACCAACCCCTGGGAAGGGAGAGTTCCAAACTATCAGGTTTATTATGTAAAGAAATCATAAGGAAAAAAGTATAGGAAGCAGTTGTAAAAACTTTACCATTATCAAGAACACTGGAGAACCATCTGAATTCTGTGATGATTCACCAGGTTTCTCTTCTTGCCTTAGTGCTTGGTGGAGCTGCATATGTACTTCCCCTAAGGGCAGCTACTTGAGTTCATCAGTTAAGATGCTATTGTGCCACTATTCCTAAACTGATTGCAAGAATATCTACTCTAGTGATTATAGAAATTAAAATGATGAGATCATGTTTTTTCTAATCCAGATAGTTATTTTAGCCAAAGAAAACTCAGAATTTCCAAATTAAATGAATGCCTAAAATCATACAAAAAACTCAGTAACCATATATAATAAAATCCAATATCAAAAGTAATCATTTGCATAGTATTAAAATAGTAATAGGATACCTTTTCCAATGGTCTAATCAAGATTTCTTAACACAGTAAGACCCAGTTTTCACAAGAATCCAATGAGACAGCTGCTTCCAAATACTGCTTGAGAATGGATAAATTAAGAGCAATGTGAGAATGTCCAAAATTATTATTTAAAAGATTTTACAATTCATATTCCCTTTAACCTAGGAATTCTATTTCTGAGAATTTATTTACTAGAAATAATTAGGAATGTACACGAAGATTGTACTTAAGGATTATTCACAATAACAAAAACTGGAAACAAATATATATGACATGAAAAATGAGTTTACCATTCAATTATGTCATAGAAGAACATTTAATGATATCCACAGATATTTATAACGTGTAAGATAACAAAAGAGATTATTATAAAATCGAATTCCATTTTTGTGAAAAATATATTCATAGAAAAGATTTAATAAAATACATATATGAAGGTGGTTTATCACAGGATAGTGGTATATGACTTTTTGTTCAAAAGTTTTACATGATGGAAAATATGTCTTTTCTTTTGTGTCTTCTATCCATGTTGCTCTTTGAGCTGTTGGCTTTTTTCATATTGGTTTGCAAAGTTCTTAATAGATTAAGGATGTGGATATTCAATCTATCATATATTTCCAGATACTTTTTTATTTGAAATCTGTCTTTTGGTTTTTAAAATGTGTATGTAAGCACATTTATTAGTCTTTCCTTTCATGACTTTCAAGTTTTGTGTTTGTTTAGAAAGTCCCCTCCCCATACAGACACACACACACACACTCTAAAATTATATATTTTTAAAAGTTCTTCATTTTCTTCTAGTAGTTTTATAGTTTTAATTTTTTTTTTACTTTTAAGTCTTTAGACCACGTAGAATGTATTTGGGTTCAAGCAGTGAAGTAAGGACACAGCTTACTTGTATGAAGAAATATATTTTTCTATTGATCTGAAATACCACTCTTTTCAGAAACTAAATTTTCATTTATATTTGGATTTCTGGGCACTTTATATTGTTCCAGTAATGGATGTGTTTACTTAGGGGTCAATGCACAATTATTTAAATTAATATATTTATAACATATTTTTATATAAAGCATTGTTCCTCCTTTTTTACTTTATTACTAATCTTTTTTGGCAAGAGAAGATCTACCTTATGTAGTTTCAAAAAATCTTCAGTGTATTTGTGTTGATGTTACAGTAAATTTATTTTTATAGGGAAAATTTATAATTTCAAAATATTGAGTCCTCACACCAAGAATAATGTGCATTTTCATAGCGGATTTTTTTCTAATTTATTAAAATGTTTTTCAGGGAGTTTTTACTGCCCAGGAGGAATTATATTCTACTGATTAGGAGTATAGGCTCTGAGGGTATAAGATCTTAACTAAGTAACGTAAACACTCTGTGCCCCCATTTTCTCACAAGTAAAACAGAAATAGTAATAGCACTTGCCTCAGAGAGTTGAAATAAGAATTAAATGAGATTCAGAGCACTTAAAACAGCATCTGGCAATAATAAGTGCTCAATAAATAATACCTATTACTAGGTAATTCACATAGCTTTTTAAATTTTTCCCTAAGTATTTAATCCTTTATTGTTGTTGTTGTTGTTGTTGTTGTTGTTGTTATTGTAAATGAAATCTTTCCTTCCTTTTTATTTTCTAGCAGGCTGTTAACTTCTATTAAGCAAATTGCTGGGGTGCCTGGGTGGCTCAGTCCCTTGAGCCTGTGACTCTTGGTTTTGGCTCATGTCATGATCTCATGGGTCCTGTGATAGAGCCCTGCATCAGGATGCATTTGGGCTCCCTGCTTGGCAGGGAGTCTGCTTGGTGATTCTCTCCCTCTGTCCCTCCCCCACAACCTGGGCTCAAGCTCACTCTCTCTGAAATAAATTCATAAATCTTTATTTAAAAAAAAGAAAACTGTTAATTTTTTACATAAATTTACAGACTACCATCTTTATTAGTTCTTTTATTTTTTCTACAGTTTTTCAGTTGGTTCTCTTCAATTACCCAGGTATATAATTTTATCATCTGAAAACAATTATAAATGGTCCTTCTCCTATGTAGTTTTACTAATTAATTTCTTCCTGTTGTTTAACAGGAAGATTGTCTTAGCTAAGACTTCTAGGACCATAATAATTAATAATGGAAATAATATAAACATTTTTACCCTTGACTTCAATGAGAATATGTCTAGTGCTTCATCACATGTTTTTGTCACATTATAGAGATTTCTACTGAACTATGTCATAATAAGGTTTCTCTTTTTTAGAGAGACAGAGAGCATGAGCAGGGGAGGGAGTGGCAGAGGGAGAGGGAGAGAGAGAATCTCAAGCAGGCTCCACATCCTGTGCAGAGCCTGACCCGGGGCTTGATATCAGGACCCTGAGATCATGACCTGAGCCGAAATCAAAAGTCAGACACTCAACCCATCTGAGCCACCCAGGCACCTCATATTAAGATTCTTTAAATGAGTGGATGTAAAATTTTTTCAAATGCCTTTATCACATATAGATATGCCTATGTGTTTCTTTCCTGTAATCTATTAACAAAATGACTATATTAATAGATTTCCTAATATTAAACATCATTGTATTCATACATATAAAAGTGCATAAGTATACTTATATGTATCATACTTATCTGTTCATATCCTACTTAGTTCTTTTTACTCATACTTTGGTTAGGATTTTTGCAAAGATTTGCATAAAAATGGACTTATGTTCTTGGATATGGTTAATGGCAATTACAAGTTCAAGTACACTATCATTTTTGAAGTTTGGTATCAGTATTATACTTGCTTCACAAAAGTAATTTTGAAACTTTCTCTTCGTTCTATCCTCTGAAACTATTCAAGTACTAATGAAGTTATGTGTTCCTTAGAGACTATAGAATTCCATAATAAAACCATCTAGTCCTGTTGCGTTTGTGATGGGGAGTGTGGTGGAAAGTCTTAACAATTTTTTCTTTCTTTTAGGAACCATTAGATTTTTGTCTCTTCTGGTTTGAGTTTTACTGTGTCATATTTTCTACAAAGTCATCAGTGTTTTTTCTATAGCTGAACAAAGTAATATCTTTAAATTATTTTGATTCTCTAGTTATCTATGGTCATTGTCCCTTTCTCATTCCTAATTGAAAACTTATTTTAACATGTAAGAAAAATACCTACGCTTACATTGCTTAGCTCTCATTTATTGATCTAATGGCAGTTCAGGGAAAAAAAATTTGTCCAGTTCTTCTCGATTTCATGTTGCTTATCTGCCAAAGAACCTAATGAAAGCAGCTTTGAGTTGCTCGGTTCTTTTTATGCGCCATGCTCTCCTAAGAAGACTTT
Organism: Ursus maritimus; assembly: GCF_017311325.1. Lineage (NCBI taxonomy): Eukaryota > Metazoa > Chordata > Mammalia > Carnivora > Ursidae > Ursus > Ursus maritimus. The sequence continues at coordinate 41,085,479 of NW_024423675.1, forward strand.
GCATGCATTACCCCTTCTAATCCTCACCACAGAAACTGTTTCCCCTACTTTCCAGATGGAGAAATTGAAGCCCAGAGGGATCAAGTAAGTCTTCCAGTGACAAGGAGCAGAGAAGCATGTTTCAAACGTTGGCAGTCGGACTCCCAAACACATACTCTTAAGCCTTCTACTATACCACCTTCTTATCTACCACATTCGCTGTGCGAGTGAACTTAAAACACACCAGTACTAATGTCATGGTTCAGAAAATTCTCTAGAGAAACAATTTTTTGTCTCCATAGCAGGTCACAGTAAATTTTCATTATATCAAGTCAAGAGGAATGGCATGAAAGACACTACTGTTTTGTACATATTTGAAACACGCATCGATATATGTGCCACGCTCAAATCTACCTCCCACCAAAAACTAGTACTGATCTCTATTTTAAAGGCAATGAAAAGCCAAGGGTTTGAAACAAGAACTGAATTGATTAGATTTTTGTTTCCAAAGATCATACTGGCTGTATCATGAAAATAGGTACAAATGGGCAAGAAAGGGCATGAGGAGACCACTTGGAACAAATCCATTTATGGTTATCAAGGTGAGCGAGTGGTGATGGTAGCTTGAATACTGATGTTGACTGGGAAGATGGAAGAAATGGATAGATGCCATCAATTTTTAGAAGGTAGAATCAACAGAACTTGATGATGGATTATCCTATATGGAAGGTGAGAGAGAAGAAGGTGTCGAGAACCAGTCCTGTGTTTCTGTGCGCAGTTGATGCTGACCCAGAGAAATGAGGCTTGCTTGCTCTGAGTCCATGGCTTGGAAACAAAGCCACCCCAGGAACAAAAGTATCTCACTTTTGAGATTCATGAAAGTATGGACATAATAAGTTAATATACATATCTCATGCAATTAATATAGGTATCTCACATATTGATAAGACAGCAAACTATGTCCCTAAAATACTTTGAGCAATTAGAAAAAGATGAGTCCCCAAGAATCCATCTCAGAGAAAACACCATTTCATCTGACAAAGAAAGGCATTCAGAAGTTTCTGTACGAAGTAATATTATAAGAAATGGGTCATTAAGGGGGTATTTGGGTGGTTCAGTCAGTTAAGCATCCAGCTCTTGGTTTTGGCTCAGGTCATGATCGCAGGGTTGTGAGATCAAGCCCCCCGTCAGGCTCTGCGCTGAGTGTGAAGTCTGCTTAAGATTCTCTCTCTCCCTCTCCCTCTGTCCCTCCTCGGCTCATTCTCTCTCTCTCTCAAAAAAAAAAGAAAACAGAAGAAAAGAAGAGAAAAGAGAAAAGAAAAGAGAAAAAAAAGAAAAGAGAAGAGAAGAGAAGAGAAGAGAAGAGAAGAGAAGAGAAGAGAAGAGAAGAGAAAAAAGGGTCATTAGGAAGAGGCCATGGAGAAATATCAATAAAAAAAAAGTGGGTTCCATCAACTTCTCACTGCTTCTTGAATGAGTGAACCTAGCCAGAAAATCACTGTATTAGTCTTATGTCTGTAAAGAGCAACAATAATAACCACCTAGAAACAATACTGGAAGATTAATTGTCATGACATATATCAAGCATTCAACCCACGTGGTATAAATATTTCCCTGGGAATCAGAGATTTTCCAAATTACCACATTTGCTCTTAATAAACAAGTAACGCCTGAGAACAAACCAGCCAGTCCACACCTTGATGCAAATTATTTACTGCCTTTTAAATAAAAAGAATCTTTTTGGAGGCTAATATTGATGAGATGCATTTGTAATCTTGTAATTTCTTTTTTTTTTTTAAAGATTTTATTTATTTATTTGACAGAGATAGAGACAGCCAGCGAGAGAGGGAACACAAGCAGGGGGAGTGGGAGAGGAAGAAGCAGGCTCATAGCGGAGGAGCCTGATGTGGGGCTCGATCCCGTAACGCCAGGATCACGCCCTGAGCCGAAGGCAGACGTTTAACCGCTGTGCCACCCAGGCGCCCCTGTAATCTTGTAATTTCTTAATATCTAATACAGGAAAGTTATTAAAAGGAGTATATAAACCTGTATTTCTATGAAATTACCAAATGCATTGAAGAAATGTAAAATGTAATTTTGTCACAGTGAAATTTGGTCTTTTGAAAGGCATAGGACACAGATTTTTTCAACTATATTCCTTTGCTTTTAACTTCTTTAAAGGTTATATGGCAGAAAGGTGGTCTTATATTTGTATAACAAAGCTTAGTAGTCACCTCAAAATTATAACAATGATACAGATGTAATTATAATAAAAATCTTAAGAACTGCTGAAATATTTTAGTTGTCTTGAAGTTAGTGTTTTAGTCATTATTTATTAAAATACATCAATTAATACCATGAGCTTTGTTTTATTATATAGAGACCTTCGTAGTGAGTGGATTTGCTCAAACATGCAGGATTGGAACTGATAGCTTACAGTTCACTAGAACTTCATATTTCACACACTACAATGATTAATTTCTCTAGAAACTTTAGGTTAAGGTATATATGTAAAGGATCAGAGAAATAATATGTTTTATCTAGAGAAAATGGAAGAGAAATGAACTTTCACCTGGAGCATTCAAGAAACACACAATAGAGTATGTCAAGTAAGAGTTAATACGTACTGAGCACTTAGGATGCGTTAGTGTGTGTGGGTGTGGGTGCGGATGTGTGATAACACTTCGTCTTTGTAACATCTTCGTAGAGCTAGAAGAAGTTGATCATGCCCAAGTTCTCCTACAGCCAGCAAGAAGCAGAAGTGGGATGACCCATCTGGCTCCAAACTAGACTGTGCTCTTCTGCTCTCACAGGTACCCATTTCCCTCCAGCAGTGAGTTCACTGAAAGAAAATAAGGGCCACAGGAAATTAAAGACCCTTTTTGCATAAGAACTATTTTGCAGTCAAACTAACTCATCCTTCTATTTGAAGCACAAATTTAATTTGAATTCAAAACATGGGGGAAATGAGAAAAAGAAGCCCATCCATCATTGGCATCTGCTGATGTGCAGTCTACCGGGACAACCCATTGCCTCAAACCGTGTGCTGTGCCTAACCAAGCATCTTGAATTGCAACCTCATGAGTCAGATGGGGTCGAAGATGCTCAAGAGGCAGGTGAGTGATAAAGTCAACAGGGCCTTGTTTGTTACTTGACATATGGAAAGTTCTAGTAAACATTTGCCAAATGGTGAAAGGAGCCTGAGAGATGGCATGGATGGTTAGGCATATTTCTAGCATTAGTTGATATATTTAAGGAGAATCCTGCTTGGACAGGAATAATCCCTATTGCTTGTACTTTGATATTGTCAGTTTATTAAGTTTATTGATTTTATAGTATTATTAAAGCAAACATGATTATACAACTAATAAATTTTTAAAAACCCTATATTTTAAGAAAAAAATTTTCAGGGACACCTGGGTGGCACAGTCAGTTAAGCATCCAGCTCTTGGTTTTGGCTCAGGTCGTGATCTCAGAGTCCTGAGATCGAGCCCCACATCAGGCTCCTTGCTCAGTGCAGAGCCTGCTTGAGATTCTCTCTCCTTCTCCCTGTGCCCTTCACAGATGTGCTCTCTCTCTCTCTCTCTTTCTCTCTCTCTCTCAAATAAATAATCTTTAAAAAAATTTTTTCAAGGATTTTGATAATGACTTCAAATTTATTGAATCAAAATTCTCACATTTAATTGAAATCACAAATCTAATACATTAGATATATTTAAAGACTTCAAACAATTCACATAAATGATCAGAATAATTGTAAAATTTCTTACTATACATAAATGGATTAAAGTGTATTCATACCTTGAACTAAAATTTGCTTCTTCATTTTCCCTATATTTACTATATATACTATATATTTCCCTATATTTACTCTCATATTGTCCCTTCTTAAATTATTACAAAACTCAGAGAAGTACTATGTTTTTACACAAACTAAAGTTAATCTGGATTCTTTACCAGCTAACCAATTATATGGAGCCCAATGCCTGTTCATACCATCTAAGATGACTTGAACCCTAACCAATGATGATCTAATTGGGCACCTTTTGACGGTTGGATTTTGATCACCATAATTTTTTAAAGAATATGTCTCTGACAGATGATTTCTGATACCTCACAACCTTAGCTATTTTCTCTGTTTGATGCTTATTTTTTAGAGTTATTTTTACAGTTTTGCTTTATCATCATTATAAAACCTTATTTTTATTCTCTTGCATAATTTAGGCCTGGGCTGGTTTGATCTGGCTGGAAGCCTCTGAAAATTCTGGTTCATTGTAATCCCAATTCTTCCTTCTTATCAATAACCAAGGCTTCCTTCCCATCAATGTTGACATAAAGAAGTTAGTTTATGGGGCACCTGGGTGGCACAGTCGTTAAGCGTCTGCCTTCAGCACAGGGCGTGATCCCAACGTTCTGGGATCGAGCCCCGCATCAGGCTCCTCCGCTGAGAGCCTGTTTCTTCCTCTCCCACTCCCCCTGCTTGTGTTCTCTCTCTCGCTGGCTGTCTCTATCTCTGTTAAATAAACAAATAAAATCTTTAAAAAAATTAAATAAAAGTTAGTTTAAAAAAGAAAGTAAAGAGCTTAGTTTTGGACATCCTACCTATGAGACGTATTCATATAGAAATGACCAGGGGGCATAGGAAAATTCATACCTAGTCCTTTAGGAATTAAATCCAGCATAAAGACCTAATCGGAGAACTACATGTATAGAAATGCTAATTAAAGACTTGAAAATGGATATGATCATTAAATGTAAAGGGAGGAAATGAGAAGAGCAGCAACAGAACCTTAGGGAGAACTCCCATTTAGGTGACGTGTGTAAGAAGACACAGTGAAAATAAAACAGGTGATCAAAGATAATGTGAAGACAGCATCATGTATGTAGTAGATCCAAGCAAAGAGAAAATTTTAAATCAGAAGAATCTCCATCTAAGGCAGCTATCGCCTTACAAAACGCATGTCTTATATAGTAAGACTTGAAAGTCCAAGTGATTCCTTGATCCACAGGCTACAGAAAAGATGCTGTGTTAACAGGCATGAAAACATTAATCTCATTGTACATCTCCATCAGAGCTCTTGGATGACCAAGGGCACTGTTAATGAGCAGTAATATTGTGAAAGGAATCTTTTTTGTGAGCGATAGGTCTCAACAGTGGGCTTAAAATATTCAGTAAACTATATTGCAAACAGATATTCTCTCCTACAGTCTTTATTGTTCCATTTAGTAGATTTAGATTATAGTAGATTTAGCATAATTATTAAGGGCCCTAGAATATTTTGGAATGAAAAACAAACATTGGCTTCAACTGAAAGTCATTAACTGCTTTAGCCTCTAACAAGAGAGTCAGCTTGTCCTTTCAGGCTTTGAAACCAGGCTAAGCTATTGACTTCTCCTCTCTAGCTATGGAAGTCTTAGACGGCATCTTCTTCCAATAGAAGGCTGTTTTGCCTGTATGAAAAATCTTTTTAGTGTAGCCACCCTCATTAATGATCTTAGCAAGAACTTCTAAATAGTTTGCTGCAGCTCCTACATCACCAGTTGCTGCTTCACCTTGCACTTAATGTTCTTGAGATGTCTTCTTTCCTTAAATCTCATGAACCAACCTCTGTGAGCTTCAAACTTTTCTTCTGCAACTTCCTTACCCCTCTCAGCCTTCACAGAATTGGAGAGAGTTAAGGGCCTTGCTCTGGATTAGCCTTTGGCTGAAGGGAATGTTGTGGTTGGTTTGATCTTCTATCCAGACAACTCAAACTTTCTCTATCAGCAACAAGCTATTTCACTTTCTTATCATTAGTGTGTTCACTGGAGTAGCACTTTTAATTTCTTTCAAGAACTTTCCCTTTGCAGTCACAACTCGACTGTTTAGTGCAAGAGGCCTAGCTTTTGGCTTATCCCAGCTTTCAATGTGCCTTCTTCACTGAGTGTGATCATTTCTAGCTTTTGATTTAAAGTGAGAGTTGTGTGACTCTTCCTTTCACTTGAACACTTAGAGACCATTGTAGGGTTATTAATTGGCCTAATTTCCATATTGTTGCATCTCAGGGAATAGGGAAACCTGACAGAAGAGAGAGAAAGAGAAAAAGAGAGCAGGGGGGAGAGAGACAGGCCAGTAGATGGTCAGTAGAACAATCAGAGCATACACATTTCTCAGTTAAGTTCACTCCTTTAGGGGCTCTGTTCATGGTGCCCCAAAACGATTACAATAGATCAAAGATCATAGTAACATCAAAGATCACTGGTTACAGATCACCATAACAAATATGACAATAATGAGAAGTTTGAAATACTGCAAGAATTTCCAAAATGTGGCACAGAGTCACAGAATCAGAAAGTGAGCAAATGTAATTGGAAAAATGGGCTGATGGACTTCCTTGATGCAGGGTTGGCACAAACCTTCAATTTGCTTAAAAAATTAAAAAGAACAAAAAACAAAAACCAGTATCTGCAAAGTGCAGTGAAGCAAGGTATGCCTGTATTTAGATAGATGATAGAGAGAGTGACATAGAACACAGTAGTTGGTGAACTTTCAGTACTTGGCAACCCCCACATCAGAAAAGAGGGCATTGGAAAAAGTATGATATATGACTTTCATTTTTTGATTGAGATATTTCTGCTTTGTTTGAACCACACTTATGCATAACTTGTTTACAATGGTAATAAAACATATGTAATTTTTATAATAAATCAATGATGTATGAAGAAACCAAAGAAGATGAAAAACAGGAAAAGACCACTGTTTTTATCATCAGAAATTGATGATGGCCTTAAAAAAGCAAGTTCAGAATCCTGGTAGGGAAAGAACCCTGATTACAAGGACTAGAGGAAGTGAAAGTGAAGATCATAGATATGACGTGCTCGAGGTGTGTTTTGCTTGTTTGTTTGTGCGTTTTAAAGGTTTTATTTATTTATTTGAGAGACAGCAAGAGAGAGCACGAGCGGGAGGAGAGGGAGAAGCAGGCTCCCCGCTGAACAGGAAGTCAGACATGGGGTTCAAACCCAGGACCCTAGAATCATGACCTGAGTTGAAGGCAGACACTTAACTGCTTGAGCCACCCAGGTGCCCCAACATGCTCAAGGTTTTTACCTTTACCTGGGGGAAGACTAGATAAAGCAGGTAATCACAGACTTTTTCAAGGTTAAGTCTCTGTGGTGTTCAGTGAGCCTGTCAGAGTCACTGAGTCTCCATGAGCTCTTTTGCTGGAGTTGTGGGAAAAGAGTATTTCTCCCTTTTCCACTGAGGTACTGTAAGGGAGTAAGTGTCTTCAAACTTTCAGGCGGTGATTCTGATTCCATTTGGAGCCTGATACAGAAGTCAACTCCCCAGGAGGCAGAGGATAAATGTGGGCTGAGTTTTAATGATGAATTTAAGAGCTAAACCTGGATGTACTGACCCAACTATATCCTTGGACTTTTCACCTGTAAGAGCCAATAAATTTCCCTTTGCTTATACCACAATGGGTTTTCTGTCACTTGAGGCAGAACCCATCCAAAAGGCCCATTTTTATTTGGAACTCTGTCTAAAAAATGTAAGAAAAAACATCTTAAAGTGAATTTCACAGATAACCAAAAATATTTAGCACGGCCATTAATTTCAGCGCCTGTCCTATAGCTCTTACCAGCCCAGCTTGCTAACCAACACTGAAATAACATTGGGCGTTTTGAATTTCACCTCCTCTCCTTTCCTTTCCCTCCTCTCTAATGGAAGTGCTTAATGAGTAGTGAAAAGTCCCAAAAGGTGAATGAGGAAGAGAACTGGATAATCAATCCCAAAGGCAGTGAACCCCAAAGATACTCAGTCTGTAAAAAATTGTTTGGCCTTACTAAAGTTACCACTTTCAACAGGTAGTCCTTCCTGGCATACTGTTGGAGATGGGATTGCAGATTTTCTTTTGAAGGTTAACATTTGAAATATTTAATACTATCAAAGAATGGCTTTATTAGAAATAAGAATCTATTTCCACATCATTTGAGAAGACAGGATAAGTTAATGACTTCGTAAAATATGTGGGTTGTATCAGGCTTGTTTCATGGTTTATATCACACAAGGATATAATTATATAATATTTAATCCACACAAAAGAAATTTATACAATACAGATGTAAGTTATGAACATGCTAATAAAAACCACTATTATGAATGCTTGTTTTCCCCCCAGATTCATATGTTGAAAGCTAATCCCCGATGTCATGGTATTTGGAGGTGAGGTGTTTGAGTGATGACCAGGTCATAAGAGCAGAACCCTCATGAATGGGATTAGTGGTCTGATAGTAAAGACCCTACAGAACTCCTTAGCCCCTCTTACCAGGTGAGGACACAGGGAAAAGACAGAACCAGGAAACAGACCCTCACCAGACACACGAAGGCAAATACCTAGAATCTACTTAATATACCAGTGAATCTATTTTTGTGCTCCCTCAGAAACATCCTTCTACTGCCCTTAGATAAAATCACTATACTGAGTTTACATATATGTGTGTGTGTGTGTATACACACACACACACCTAAACACGGTGAGTCTTCTGTGGCTTGATTTCTCATTCAACGTTTCATTCATGTGATTAATCCATAATGTTGAGTGTAATTGTAGTTTGTGTAATGTTCCCTGCTGTGTAATTTTAACCCTTTATTTTCTGTCTTACACTGTTACTCTTTTTTTTTTTTCTCTTTCTTCGCATCTACTGTAACCTGGGGCACTAGAGGTGGGAAGAATATATCCCAACCTGTGTCTGTATACAGAGATCATGGTAGGAACATAGTTTCTCTCTCAGGAGTTATTGATACATATTTAAAAACCTGCTAACTCTGTTACAGCCTTCCCAGAACAAACTGCAGCGTTATTTCCATAAGAAACCTAAATAGAAACTATGAGAAACTAGTCATCATATTCCATTACAGTTTTCAAAAACTAAGAGAGAATACTTATCTCACTGTATTTCTTTTTTTTTTTTAAAGATTTTATTTATTTATTCAACAGAGATAGAGACAGCCAGTGAGAGAGGGAACACAAGCAGGGGGAGTGGGAGAGGAAGAAGCAGGCTCATAGTGGAAGAGCCTGACGTGGGGCTCGATCCCACAACGCCGGGATCACGCCCTGAGCCGAAGGCAGACACTTAACCGCCGTGCCACCCAGGCGCCCCGTATTTCTTTAAAACTGTATTTCTTTAAAACACTTAGCATATAGTTGTTAATACTAAAGTATTTCTTTAAAACACTTAGCATATAGTTGTTAATACTAAAGTATTAATACTAAATTAATACTAAAGTCCTTTAGTTGGCTCTGTGTTTCCATATTATGCCAAATACCTGGTTAAAAATTAAAATGCAAGAATATCATTCATCAGTTAAAAGGAACAAATTCTAATATATACTATAATATGGATGAGCCTTCAAAACATTATGCTAAGTGAAAAAAGGAAAATGCAAAGAAAGAATCATATATTTTCTGATTTATGTGATTTATAAATTATATAATGTGTCTAGAAAAGGCAAATTTACACACACAGAAAGCAGATCAATGATTGCCTAAGGCTGGGGCAGGAGTGAAAATTAACTGCAAATGGGCAAGTGGGAACTTTTTGGAATAAAGGGAATGGTCTAAAATTGGACTGCAGTGATAACTGCACAACTCTGTACATTTACTAAAATCATTGAATTGTAAGGGTGAATTTTATTTAAATAATACTTCAATAATTAAACACTCCAAAAATACTCCAAAATATAAAATATTTAAAAATATTTTAAATTCTCCAAAATAAAATCCAAAAATACTTTAAAAATATGCTCCAGAAAATAAATACTCCAAACAATACTCCAAAAATTAAACTGCTTTCATAATGTCTCTGAACTACTAAATTGGATTCTTTTTAGTGTTTGTGTGTGTTTGATTTACGTAATGCAATCATAAGTTGTTTGGGCTTTTGAAGAAACAGCTTCAGTCAGCTAAATTTTAACATTTACATGGACATTTAATGAGCCCATTTAAAAGTAAAACTCCAATGTGAGAGATCGGCATCTTGAGAAGACCTGCCCATGGAGATGACATGTCACCAAGAATGAGTTGGATTACTTGGCTAAGGGACCTAGAACATGACATTGGAAAAATCACCCCTGCTCCACATAGAAGCAGAGAAATCCTAAAACAGCAGCAGATCTCCCAAGGGATCCTATGTCATGAAGAGGAAGGATCACAGGAAACTTCTACTAACACATTATTTTCCTTCCTGGAGCTCTGGGAGAGGTTTCAGTACCTCCGTGGACAGGTCAATAGCTACTTACCCTATAGAGTTACTCATGGCCCTCATCATAACTTATGCCTTGCCTATTCTTTTTAAACCCTCTCTTCATTTGTCAGAGGTATTTAAGTTTCTTTGTTTTCACTGGTTTGCAAGCTTGGTTTGTGATGTGGTACTTGTTAACTGGAGTAGCACATTGCGCACCAAACATACCTTCAAAGGAAACAAACTAAAAGAGCCAAAAATAAAAGGATAACTTGGCAAAATTGATCCCCCTCTATGGGATATAATTTTAAATATAAAACAAAACAGGATGAGATCTAAAACTAAAAGATAAGAAATAAAAGAAAGCTAAAATATTAAAAAATATTGTTTGGTTTATAATTATATTTGTAGAACAGAGACGGAAGGCAATTGTTTAGATCATTAAAGCTCTTTCCCAAAATATTAGTTTTATCAGTTATCTTTATATTTCAGGAGAAAAAAAAAACTGGCACTGGGTTGTCCTAATGTTGAAAGTTCCCCCTAATGGTTTTATAGAGAGACAAACAACATAAGTGAAGTGTGTTGGTGTAGAGTCGAACATTCCAGAAACAAGCATTCAAAAAAAAAAGGCATCATTGCTTTCAATGTTTTCCCTGTAGAGAAAATTGTAGGATGACAGAGTGTGCTGCCAACTTACGAGTAGCCATCAGCCTTGTTTGCATGACGGTTCTTTTTTTATGTTATGAAAAAAAGAATATGGGTCCAGGTATTTGGTTTCTCAATAGAAATGAGTTTCTACAGCACTTTGAATAATTTTTTTTAAATAAATGTCAATCACTTGCTTTAAAAATTCATGAGTGTTCTGGGATGTGAGAAAGAATGTTTTATTCCTGTATTTTTTATAGGTAAAGGATAAAAAAAAGATCTACAGAAGCTTAAGATAACATTATTCTTTCAACCAGTTTCACATGGTATGTGTCAATAACATTTCTAGTACCAACGATAGACGTCTAATACAACATGAGTTGTTTATATGTATGTTTTATTTTTTAACAAAAGAATATAGCTGAACCAAAACAAACACCACTAAGAACTTTCATCATCAGGACAATCCAGTGCCAGGTTTTTTTTTTTTCTCCTGAAAGTTAAGCATCCGCCTTCAGCTCAGGTCATGATCCCAGAGTCCTCCCTGGGGCTCCCTGCTCAGTGGGAAGTCTGCTTCTCACTCTCCCCCTTCCCCTGCACCCTGCTCATGCTCTCTCTCTCTCTCAAATAAATAAATAAAACCTTGGAAAAAATTTTTTAAAGAAGAAAATGTTATGTACTCCCAATATTTGCTATGTCATGAAAAAGAGGAGAAATTCAGTTAGCTGTCCCGGTTTAGGGTAAGCTAGTTTCTGTGAGCACAGATAGGGAGAGAACAGCACCTGAGCTGGGCAGAGCGGCCAGCTGGAGTGGATCCTGGTCCTCCCTGGCTCCGCCTTCCACCAAATGCCCAAACAACACAGATCCTTACCTGTGCCCAGAATAAATTTTCCTTGGTTGTACCATATTCGTGTCATCTTTTAAATTAAGATTTTTTTTAATCTAAAAAAGAGAGCATATCCTAACCTTTCAGTGTAGAAGTAATAATACAATTGAAAGAACCCAAAGGGGGGAAAAAAAAGAAATCTGTCTTACCAAGCTTCTTCCACAATGAAAAAAATTATCATAAATAAGAAAACAAAAGAAATACCACCAAATTTGCATAATTTACATAGTGTTTCTAAGGCTGGCTATTGTTTGGGAAGTCTATAAGACTTTTTTTTTTTTTTTAAAGATTTTATGTATTTATTTGGCAGAGAGAGAGACAGCCAGTGAGAGAGGGAACACAAGCAGGGGGAGTGGGAGAGGAAGAAGAGGCCTCTGGCTAAGCAGGGAGCCCGATGTGGGGCTCGATCCCAGCGACCTGGGATCAGGCCCTGAGCCAAAGGCAAATGCTTAACTACTGAGCCACCCAGGTGCCCCTCTATGAGACTTTTGATCCAATAGCTAAAAGTCTACAAGGAATGGGGAGGGACATCATATTTATTCTAAGATTATCCAGCATTAGATACTGGCTTTGAACACTTTCTTTTTATAACTTATTTTATTTAAATTCAGTTAGTTAACATATAGTGTATCATTAGTTTCAGATGTAAAGTCCAGTATATTCTCAGTTGCATATAATACACAATGCTCATTACATCACATGCCCTCCTCAATGCCCATCACCCAGTTACCCCATCCCCCCACTCCCCTCCCCTCCAGCAACCCTCAGTTTTTTTCCTGTAGTCTCTTATGGTTTGTCTCCTTCTCTGATTTTGTCCTATTTTATTTTTCCTTCCCTTCCCCTATGTTCCTCTGTTTTATTTATTAAATTCCACAAATGAGTGAAACCATATGATAATTGTCTTTCTTCTGACTGACTTATTTTGCTCAGCATACTATCCCCCAGTTCCATCCACAACAACATAAATGATAAGATTTCATCCTTTTTGATAGTTGAGTAATATTCCATTGTATATACATGCCACATCTTCTCTATCTATTCATCTGTCAATGGACATCTGGGCTCTTTCCATAGTTTGGCTATTATGGACATTGCTTCAAGACTTTGAACACTTTTTAAAGAAAGGCAATTTAAGAGAGAGCTAAGAATGCAAAATAATGGGAATCAAGTAGTTACTTGGTCAAGATAAAATATTCAAAGGTGAAACACTTAAGAGTTTCATGCTTTTCTTAATATAACTATAGACTAATTTTTAAAATTTCTCCTTACAGGCAAAATAGTGAACAATACATGCAATAATTAGTTCAGTTCTCAGATCATTTTTAAGACTTGATCTTTCATAATACTTGAAATGTATAGGAACATAAGTACATACATAAAAATTAAAATAATACAGTATGTATTTGAGTAACATTAAAATAGAGGCTTCATGATTCTGTTACCTGTCTCCATTTAGTGGGAAATCAGATGTAAATATATTATTAGAAAGGTATGATTATTTTCCTTCTGTTCTGTAAGTTTAAAACTTTTATTTAGGACTGTCATTTTTAAAAGCATTTTTGTGTGTTCGGTTTCTTGATTGGGGATTCCCCCCATCACTAGAAGTAAAGTTTGGCTGCATTCCCCGTATATATAAAGATCCAATGTAAGTCTAAATTTCTTCACAATGCAAATAAATGACTAAATATATTCTTTCACCCACTCTGATTGTTTCAGTCCTTGGGGACCCAATGTGAGATCTTTGTTCAGGGCCATAGGTAGTGTAAGTCACAAAATGGAGACTTAGAGTGGGCTGAAGTAACTCCCCAAAATTCATGTCTACCCAGAACTTCAGAATGTGACTTTATCCAGATATAGGATCTTTGCAGATATAATTAAGGTAAGAATCAAGGTGAAATCATATTGGACTAGAGTGTGCCTAAATTTAATGAGAGTATGATTATAAAAGACAGGAAAGGATGCAGAAACACAGCAAGAAGTCTCTATGATGATAAAGATGGAGAGCAGAGTAATGTGGCCACAAGCTAGGGAACACGTGGGGCCACCAGAAGCTGGAAGAGGCAAGGAAGGATACTTCTCTAGAGCCTTCAGTGGGAGCATGGCCTTATGACCATCTCGATTTTCAGCTTCTAGACTCCAGAACTGTAAGAGAATAAATTTCTGTTGTTTAAAGTCACTTAGTTTATGGTAATTGGTTATAGCCGCCTTAGGAAATGAAGACAAGTTATGTGCTTTAAAATTTCTGAATATGTTTGTCATTCATGAATACCAAAGACAAGGGCTATTCAAGGTATTGGCCTTTCTCTGTGAGAATGAACTTGGAGGTCGGGATTCTAGGATGTGATCATTTTAGCCATTGGTGGGAACAGTTTTGCTTCTTTTGTTTTATTTGTTTTACTGAGATCTAAAATTTTCGAAGTTAGTAATATAAAACCAAAAGCAGGAGGCAGATCATTTTCATTGCAAATAGTTCATTTTCTTTTGTTAAGAAACCCAACAATGGTTTAGAATGTACCCCTACCCAGGCAAAAGGGAAAATCATTTATTAAAGGAATTTTAACATTTCTTAAAAATCACAGAAAATTCAAAAGTGGTGCTAACCTAGTATCAATTTTTAAATAACCATACCAAATGAAAGTGGTTGTATCTAACATTTAATCTTCGGTGATAGTTGTTTTTTTTTTTTTTTTTTTCAAAGCAAAGTTACTTGCATAGTAGAGAGTTATGATTTTTATCTCTGGGGTCAAATGCTTGGTGATATAACTGACTTACTGTGAGGCCCTCACAAAACATACTATATTCCCCCATGATCTGGACTAAATAAATTTAATTTGTTTGGGGGGGGGGGAATGATTGCTAAGGAAACAATCCTTCAAATCACCAGGAAGTAAAGGGAAAGACTAAAGTAGTCATAACTTAATACTGAATAGAATTTTAATTTTGTGACTGACACCATAGCTGCTTTTCATCCGAAATAAGAGAATTCTAGATTTTATTGAAATTACTCCTCCTCCTTGACCACATACACTTTTTTAGGATTTTGTTTTTAGAGAAAGCATTTCTTTATTGCGTGTTGTGATTCTTATTGAAAGGCTTATATCTTTTATAATTCTACCCCTATCCCAAAGTGAAAATGAAAAAAAAAAAAAAATCCAGAATGTTACTGTCAAAAAGAGCCTTGGAGATCATTATAACATCCACCATCACAACTACCTCCAATATTTTTGAATGTTTACTACATGCTAAGCACTAAACTAAATCATTTTACGTATATCATCTCAGTTAATGCACCCCAAACATGGGGTCCATCCCTGCTATCACCATGTTAAGCAGGACACTAAAACCCAGCAATATTAAATTAAGAGACTAGTTCGAGTTTACACAACTGGTTAGTTGTGTAAGCAGAAGTTGGACCTGGTCTCTTCGTACAGTACAAAAGTGTTCTACTCTGTTACAGTGACTTAAGAGAAAAGAATAAGAAGAGCAAAAATCATGATCCTTTTAAGGACATCCATGTTTTACAATTCAGTGGGATGTGAGCATTATATTGTCCATTTAACATTTAGTTCACTCTTCTACCAAAATTTATTTGAGAAGTGTTTTATTCTACCTTCTTGGGCGGATAATCTCATTGTGGTCAGTTTTGCAATTGGGTTAAAAGAAAAAAAGAACTCACTTATTCATGTGAGGGGAAGTTTAGTATCTGCCTCATTCTAGCTGAAAATAATACTGGCTTTATCTAAAATATGTCAGAGTGACCAGTTAAAAAGACCCCAGTGCAGTTAATCCACTGTTTGTTTTGTCTATAAGTAATCCCCCAAAAACGTTTGGCAAATTTTATTACTGAATTGATCTAACCCATGACTATTTCTGTGTGGGAGCTGTGTGGTATATTCAAAGGCACTAGATAAAGAATTCCTAGATTCTTCTACTAATGGGTTCTTTAGAATTGATTTAGAGCTTCTGACTAAAGAATGGTCCTACTTTCTCTAGGAGGATTGCCTTTTGCAAATTTTAGGAATGAGTATCAGATGACCCTCCTCGTCATAGACCATGAATCTGGATTTTAAGCTCTTCCTCCTAGTGATTCCTCAAAAGAGAAAACTGAGACAAACAATGCTGGAAGTTTGTTATTCTTACTGTTGGCATTGACATTGGTATAACTACATTGATATACAGTAAACCCTTAAATGACACAAGTGTCCTAGGCATATTTTTCTTAATCCTGAGTAATTTGAAAGTTGGAAATAATAATGAATTAAAAAACACACATTTCTAGTTACAGTTTGTGTTCTCTCCCCTCCCCTGCCAAATTCGTATGTTGAAGCCCTAGAGAGATGTGACTGCATTTGGGTATAAGACTCTTAGGAGGTAACTCAGGTTATGACGTCATAAGAGTAGGTCCAGTAGGATTGGTGGCCTTATAAGAAAAAGAGAGAGATCTCTTTCATTGCACATACTCAGAGGGAAGACCATGGGAGGATACAGGGAGAAGGTAGCCATCTGCAAGCCCGAAAGAGAGCTCTCACCAGACACCAACCATGCTGGTAGCCTATTCTTGGAATTCCAGCTTCCAGAACTATGAGAACATAGGTTTGCTATGGCAGCTCAACCTAAGACAGTAAACTATTATCAAATCTTGAAAGTATGTCAGAAAAATAAATTTTTTTAAAAGAGAGAAAAAAGCTTTCTACTCACTCTCAACCTTGCCACCACATGATGGAATTGATAGAAATTAAATAAGCAACTTAGGGGGCTTTAGTGAGGGCCAGTGGTTGTTAGTAATAGCCTTAATGACCCTCACATTTTTCACAGGCCTATCCTCAAAAACAGTAACTTTATAAAGCCATTTACTAAGTAGAAATGAGTGACAACATGGTTGGAATGACCCACATTGATGAGTGCTCTCTCATACGCAGTCAAAGGTAGGTTGTTAAATAATTTCCTGAGCTCCAGGTAAGAACTGAAGCCCACTAGTGCTTGATTTGAACTAATTTTAAACTTCATAGACTTGTGATCTGCCTTTTTTCTATCAAACAAACTATTCTACTATTCCATATATATTAACTTAATCCTTTATGCTACAAATACACTGCCAGAGACCGAATTGGCTTTCCTTCTTTTTACTAATGGATTCCCCCAACTCTGAGTTTAAGCTGAGCATATTTAGAGACTGTATTTCCAAACCTCTCCTTTTCCAGCTAAAGAGGCCAATATGACGGGAGCAGAAGTGATACGTCCAGCTTCCAGATCTTATTATAAGAAATCCACTTGCCCTTCACCCTCTTTTTCCCCCTCCCTGAGAAGGGTAAGGGTAAGCTGACTTCACCTATGTGTGGGAAGCCACTTCCGCTCAGGGATGGCAGAGTACCAAGACAGAAGGAACCCAAGTCTCAGTGTGTCTTTGTGGAGCAGTCACTCATCTACCCTGGGCCCCCTGCACAGATAAGAGAGAGAGAGGTAAATTTGTGGTTTGTCTGAGCCACCACATTTTTGGAGTTAGTACTCTAAATAATGTGCATATCTTACAGTTTACAGTGTACCTTCCGTATGCTGTGGTCTAAACCATCCATTCCATCATTTGCAAACTATTTATTAAGTGCATATTACGTATCAGCCCTGCTCTAGGCTCTGAGCACAAAACTGAGCAAGGCACACAAAGTCCCTGCACTCCTAAAGCTTTCACTATAGTGAGGAGGGAGGAAGGGAGGGAGGAAGTCAACAGACAATAATAAGGTAAACGCAATTAAACAAAATAACTTCGGCACATATTAACTATTTAAAATAAGGCTCTAAAGTCAGATCGTGTTTAAATCTTGGTTTTCCATTTATTCACTGTAGTCACCAGCCTCCAAGGATGACAGCAGCCATCCATGCCCCAGCCAATGACCCATACCTCCTGGTATTGTATTCCTGTATAGGTCCCTCCCCCTTGACTCTGGGAAGGCCCGATGACTTGATTTTGACCAATAGAATGAGACAGAAGTGATGTTGTATGTCCTCCCAAGCTAGGTCATAAGAAGACTTTCAGCTTCCAGCTGGGTCTTGTAGAACGTTCACTCAGGAGGCCAGCTACCATGTAAGAAGTTCAAGCTCGTGAGACTTCCAGGCCGAGGAAGCCATGTGGAGAGGCTACATAGAGAGAGATGCCCAGCCAGGCCTTAGCTGTTCTAGCCATCCCGGCGGAGACACTGGGTATGTGAACAAAGAAGAGTCACCTTTGGTGTTCAGCCTAATCGAGGCTTCAGATGACTCCAGCTCCAGATGCCTTCTGGCTGCCACAACATGAGACACCCCAAGTAGGAACCACCAAGTGGAACCTGGTTAACCCGCAGAAATAACCTAAGTCGCTAATTTGGGTTATTACACAGCAGTGGACACCTGGAACAACAACCTGCAAGAGGTGTGGGTCCCTGAGCCCTGTCGGAGCCTGGGGCCTTTTGGGGCTCCCAGAGGGCGGGGGGTTGGTCAGAGAACCCAGCTTCACGGAATCATACTGTAGGGCTACGGGAGGGGGCGGCGGGGTCCACCTTGACTCAGTGGGCTTCAGAGCACCCACATGAACGCACACCCGCACCCATATACATGTGCACACAGCCACACGTGTGCGCGCGCACACACACACAGGTGGGCACGAAAGGCCCGGGTGGGGCAGGGCGGGGCAGGGCGGTGCTGCCTTCTGCTGTCGACTCCGGGCAGCGCCCTCGGCTCTCTGAGCCCCAGCTCTATGCACTGGCATGTCCCGCCCACCTCGAGGGGTGGTGGGACCGACAGCAAAGGCCATCCGGGGCTTGCTGCAAGACACCCAGGACTGGGCAGTCACTACCAGCAGCATCACTTGGGACAAGCCTGATGGGAATGAAACACATTTCTTTATCTCTCTTTGAGTCAGTTTTCTTATCTGTAAAGTTCTTATCTCACCAAGTTCCTATTAGAATTAAACGGGTTAATCTGGAAAATGCTTACAACAGTGTCTGATTTGTGGTGAACATTTGGTAAATGTTGGCTACTGTTATTTATTACTAATAAGTAAAATGGGTTGATGGGACAAAAATATTCCTAAGTGGGTGCTCAGGGAAATTCTTGTATGGAAGGTGACATTTGAACTCAGAACTGAAAAATAAGGAGCCAACCATGCAGAAAGCCAAAGAGAAGCATCCAAACAGAAAGAACAGGGACAAAGGTCCTGAGGTAAGCAATGATACAGTGTCATTGAGGGACACAGACATGGCCAGTGTGCCTGGAAGGTGGTAAGCCAAGCAGAGTCATGCCAGCCATGGCAAGGAATTAGGACTTTATATCAAACACAATGGGAAGCTTTAAGGGATTTGAAGCAGGAGAATAACTTTGACCACCCTGTTGGAAATGGATTTTAGAAGGGCAGGAATGGAAACAAAGGTCCTCTAAGAAACTTTCATAGTCATCTGAGTAAAAGATTTTGATGACTTGAACCAGAGTTTAGCAGAGGAGATGGAGAAAAGAGGGGTGATGTGCTCATTGAATGAGTGGCCCTAGGCCTGCCCACCAGGTCCTCATAGTAGAGATGAGATTTTACCAAAGTTGTTCTGGAACTTACATTAGGAAAACCCCTTTAGACAAGGTTCTCAGCATTATACCCAGGAACGGCTTAAATCTATCTCATTTTA
The DNA here is from genome assembly GCF_017311325.1 of Ursus maritimus. Classification (NCBI taxonomy): domain Eukaryota; kingdom Metazoa; phylum Chordata; class Mammalia; order Carnivora; family Ursidae; genus Ursus; species Ursus maritimus. The sequence goes on from NW_024423675.1 coordinate 41,104,856, forward strand.
TATAATTCAGGATTCAGTTGTTACAGGGGATAATAGAATATAAGTTTTCTCACACATCCCATTGTTATTCAAATAGGAAAAACAAGTCAAAGCACTCTGGCTTTGCGGAAGAACATTACAAGACAAATCAGGACACGGGTTCAAGTGGCAATATGGTCACGGATGACTTACGTGAATGTGCACAGAATTCTTGGCAATTCAGGCCTTCCTTGGTCCTCAGCCCTTCCAATTCTGACAATCTATTACTTTGGGGCTCGATTTAAAAATAGTACATTACCTGGAAATATTTCATGTTCCTGAGGTCGGGAGTCACATTCAGTATTTTGCTGCTGGTCCTGCGATCTAAACTCCATGACTCTTCTCTCCTCCAGCCGAAAAGCACCTGCCACAAGGATATAATCACAAGGAGATAATCACCAGAAATAGGCTTCAGTTCTAGTGCACATCTTCTCCTAACCTGACAGGAAGGAGGTTGACAGCAAGCTGTCCCATCTCTGTTTTATAGCCGTCAATAAACTTGTTTAGCATAAATGTGCTTTACAGGTATCTTTCATGTAACCCTCAAGATTTATTCTTTTTCGGAGAATTTGGGAGGATTTTCTCTCAGGCTTTACATTAAGATACAGACAAGTCGTCTTCAAGCAAGCTTTTCTAAAACTTCACTGTTACGGGTGGAAAGTCTCTGGCACACATCTCTATTAAGATTTTCATTTCATATAGCAGCTCTTCCCTAATAGTGACAAGAGAAGGGAGAGATCCTCCATCAGATAGAAGAATGGAGGCAGAGATCCTTACCCAGCACCTGACTAGAGAGTTGTTCAGGTTTTCCTTCCTTTTTTCCTGATATCGAGTAGGTCTGATACAATCATTACAGGATTGGAAGGACATGAAATCGAATTTGTAAAGTTTTGCCTCTATCTGCCTGAGTTGCCTTCAGCCCCTTTGCTTCTTAAAGTAAACTCTGTCCTTCATGTGCATGGGCTTGGCTGCTTTCAAAGCCACATTAGGGAGCATGTGGGATGCAAGGTTGCTTCTTGGATCTAAAATCCACGATGAGTTTGGACTTTCTTTGGACTTCACTGTTGGGTTTTTTTTGCCAGCTTTAAATCTTAGTGTTGTGAGTTTGGAGTTACAATTCGTTGAATAAAATGTGGAAAGGGCAGAGCAGGTAGGAGAACACGAAGAAGACGTCTGATTGCTGATCAGAATTGATGCCAGGTAAAGATAACAGCAACACCCGCATCACTACATTGACTATCCTTAGATAGTCACCAACCTCTCCTCCCTAGAGCTCTACTCGCTTACGCTGCCAAATATAACAGGCCAGCACCATCACAATTTGGAACACACAAGGAAAGATAATGCTCACTATATAAATTCAGTTAAAAAATGTAATTAAAAAGGGGAGGCACCTGGGTGGCTTACTCAGTTAAGGGTCCGACTCTTGATTTCCATTTAGGTCATGATCTCAGGGCTGTGAGATCGAGCCCCATGTCAGGCTCTGCACTGGGTGTGGAACCTACTTAAGATTCTCTCTATCCTCTTTCCCTCCCCACCCTCGCTCTTTAAAAAAAAAATAGTAAAAAAAAAATAAATAAATAAAATCGGATTTCAATAGGCTTATAAGCAAGAGATGGAAAACAATCAATTAGCAGCAAACAGTACAGTGACAATTTTGGTGAATGGAGAAAGAGGCACTGATTTGCACAGAAAGTTCAGACATTGTTGAAGTGGCAGTCACCATCAAATAAACACATCAGGGGGTATTCATTAAGAGCAAAAGGGAAAAAAGAGAATTGGCAGTTTCACCAATTTGCCAGTCTGTGTGCTTCCTGGTCAAAAAATGGGGAGTATGAGAAAATAATTAAATTTTTAATTTGAAAACATAATTCCCCCCTCTCCTAGGAAAGAGAACGTGATGGCATATGAAGTCAGTTCGAAAGAAGCCTGTGATGTTTTCCTTCTCATAAAAAAAGGAAGCAAATTATTTCATCCAAGCACAACTGAATCAAATTTGAACTTCCTGAAAATTTATCAGTTGATAAACCAGGATTTAAGTTCAAGGACACATTCCACACCTAATCTTCATTTTACAACCTTTGGAGATAGATTTTCCTTAGCACTGAAATCTTTCAAAGATAGTCTTTCTTGCAAAACAAATCGTTAGAAGTGTGCAGCAAATTGGCCAGATGTCTCTGGGGCATAAACTCTCTCTTAAAAGTAAGGCAAGAGCTTTTAGTGACTACCTTGTGCTTTCAAACCATGAGCTTTCTCGTTGGTGTTTTGAAACAGTAATGTTCAAAGTATTTCTCTTGCTATCGAAAGAGTTAATACAGCTTCTCAAAAGTGCTTCTCTTCTCACAGAATATAGTTTATATTTGGGGAGAATTTGGCACAGCTTAAGTTACAGCCTAACTAGTTTTCTTAGTAGAATCCAATAAGGCATTTCTCCCACCCATTTGTCCCTTAGTGTTTATAAGCAGGGATGGACACAAAATGTCAAGAGGAAAGAAAAAAGTATTATTTATATTAATGTACTTTCTTCAAGACTTCACATCAAGATACCTAAATAACAGCCTTCTTCACATCTTCACATCCCAAACCAGTAACCATCCCTTGGAAAGTGTTCACAAACACCCCAAAGTTCATTACCAACCCCGTTGCCCTTCCCAGTCTAAATGTATCACCGCAAGATAAGTCGACTTAATTCTCGCTTATCTAAAAAAACAATAATAATTGCTAGGCACATAAACCAATTTGTGGCATGAAGCTAGTTCTGCTTTCTTCCAGAAATGGCTCTTCTTAAGTTTCAGACCTTGAAAAAATAGCAGAAGTCTGTTCAGCGGTACTTCTTTCTAGGACTGTTGCTGTCCCCCAAACATCACGAGCAGCCTACCAACTGAGGTGTGGCAGAAAACCAGACCTTCACCCTCCCCTCGAAAGAGTGCTCAGAGAAGCAAAATCCATACAGCTTAGTAGCTTGGTATGTGGTAAGGCCATGGTTCTGATTCTTAACTATTATCCCACTCCCGAGCCCAAATAAATAAATAAGTAAATTGTGGTTAGTTTGCAGATATCTCAGTAACTGTACAAACACACATTTCACAAAGTGCTGGCCAACGCCTGCTTGCACATAGTTCTTTTAACCTAAAAATAACTTTCATGTCTTCCTAAGAGCAAGAAAAGGGAGGGAAAATCAAAGAAACTAGTTTGGGAATCAGTGGGGAAATGTTTAACAGTCCTGCTGGGTGTTCTCTTAATGCTGTCTTGGATCTCAGATTAAATTATTATACTTTTTCTCTGTTGTAGTACTGGGTCAGTTGCACATGAGGACAAAGGCAACTTCAACTTGATATTTCTGTCATCCCTGCTGTGGGAAGAGTCCTGTTCCTGGTTTATAACATCAATCACTCTCACAATAAATCTTGGTGGTGGATATGGTCATTTAAATCTCCACCTGCACAAACAACAGAAAATAAGAGAGCTCATAAATCTCTACGCTGGTGATTAACAAATTTTGGATCCTGGGCAAAGATATTATGGGGAGGGGTTCTCACTAATTCATTAATAAAGACTGATTTGCTGACAATCTGTTTAGTTTACAGCATGGGGGAAAGCAAACAAGACCCTGCTAACAAAACAAAACGTTAGAGGTTAGTGAATTCCCAGCTGAGCCAGGATTAGAGATATGATATCTTAATGTAGGAGAGAGGGGTACAGAGCATGAGCCAAAAGCTCAGAAGCTGCTCTTACACTTTGCTCCAGCCCCTTGTCTTCGATGCCTAATTGCAAGGAAAGAAAACCTGGAGAAGAATCAGTAAGAGAGATTCATGCATTCCATCTCCCCAGTTTTTATTTCATTGATTTTATGCAATCTCTTGGTTTCTGATTCCCTTTGCTTTTCCACTCACTCTCCAAATTTTCTTATTCTCCAGGAAAGATGGTCCAGGCTGGAGTTAGAGATAGGAAAAAAAACAAAACAAAACAAAAAACCTTTCCCCAAAGGGATAATACTGCTTAGTGTTCTGTAATACCAGCTTCATGTGGGGAACCCCAGGTAGCAAAGAGGCCCTAAGGAAGAGGCAAAGGCATTGGGAGGGAGAAAACAACAAGTCCCAGGCAAGATAATATCTGAGAGCACCTAAGATTCTTCAGACATTAAATGCATTTCTAGAAAAAAAAATTAGGGGGAAGTTTTAATTTTGTCAAGAAAAGATTATCAATTAACAAAATGCTTTCCACACACTCATATGACTCTGTCTCACCGCCCCCGACTCCCACTACACTGTGTGTGCTGTCCTGGGTGTGCGATGGTCAAGTATGTCTGTGTACACATGGGCAGTTTCTTGATAGCTTTAAAGTGACCAGGTGCAGACGGATGTTCTGGTACTTTCTCTGCATCACCCTAAAGATTCAGTGAAGCACTTGTTTTGTTCATTTACCCAGGTTAAGGTGGGAAGATATTTTGGTAAAGCCACAGTGTCTTAGGGGTGTTGCCAGGAGGGAGTTGACCGCTGTCTGGATTTTAATTGGTGTTTTAATTGCAGGGAAGAGAGGACAGGGGGGTGCTTGTGAGATTTGTGTTTGGAAGGCCCAGAAAGAGCAAAAGGATCTGGTCATTTTCCTGAAGTCCTCAGTAACAACCAGCTATGACCTCTGAAGAGGGAAAGCGGGCCTGAGGAGATGGCCCTGGAGAGGGGCTGTGGGTGGGGCGCTCTCCTCTTCGGCTGAAGTGGAAGAAGGTGACTGGTATTTGCGTGTCGCAGTTGAGTTGATTTACATTACAAGTTGGAAATCAGGGTCTGTGCGTAAGAGTTTCCCTCCGGTTGTGAAAGGGGTCTAAGAGTCTGCTGGGGCCTAGCAGGCCCCTCCCCTGGGCTACAAGGATCCGCCTCTCTATTCCCCAGATAAATTCCTAGTGTCCACCAAATTCCTCAGCGCTCTCTCACACTCCTCTGCGGCCACGACTCCGGGGGTGGGGAAACGGAGCCAGTTCCTCCCCGCAGAAGCCCTCTCGCTGCCTTCTCCCAACTCTGCTAAGGGGAAGGCGTGTGAGACTCAACCAGATCCCAACTCCCATTCCCAACACGAGGTGGCTGCCCCACACGCCACACCCGGGGGCCCACTGGTGTGGGGCTCGCTCTCGCTCTCGCTCTCTCCCCCCCCTCTCTCTCATCCTCTCCCCCAAACATGTCCACCGGCTCCCTCAGCGATGTGGAGGATCTTCAAGAGGTGGAGATGCTGGACTGTGACGGGCTGAAAATGGACTCGAGCAAAGAGTTTGTGACTTCCAACGAGAGCACCGAGGAGAGCTCCAACTGCGAGGCGGGGTCTCCCCAGAAGGGCCGCGGAGGCCTGGGCAAGAGGAGGAAGGCGCCCACCAAGAAGAGCCCCTTGAGCGGCGTCAGCCAGGAGGGGAAGCAGGTCCAGCGCAACGCGGCCAACGCGCGCGAGCGGGCACGGATGCGGGTGCTGAGCAAGGCCTTCTCCAGGCTCAAGACCACCCTGCCCTGGGTGCCCCCGGACACCAAGCTCTCCAAGCTGGACACGCTCAGGCTGGCGTCCAGCTACATCGCGCACTTGAGGCAGATCCTGGCGAACGACAAGTACGAGAACGGGTACATTCACCCGGTCAACCTGGTAAGTCCGCCGGTGCGCCTGCGGCGATCCGAAGTCCCCGGCCAGCGCGCCCCCCCAGCCCCGTCGGCGGGGGGGAGGGGGGGCTGTGCGCGCACCTCGGCCACCACCAGCCCGGCGCGCCTCTGGGGACCTTTGCAGGAGATCCCACCCGGCCCTCGCTCTCTGCCTTGGAAGCCGCCGGAGCGGGGATGATTTATGCAAGTGTTTGACGTGGCAGCCCAATTAAGAGGTTGCAAGTGTACTGAGCTGGCAAAGAGGAGGGATCCCCGAACCCGCGCCAGCGCCGTCAGGGCTGGTGTGGCACAGGGCACACCGGCCAGATGCTGCGCGTCCAGCAGGCACTTTATTAATCCCTTTATTCTTCTTTTAGCTGAAGAACTTGATTTTCCCTTTCTCATTTTTGTACGTAAAAACACCCAACTCTGTTTCTTTCCCAAGTATACTTAAGACCATTAGATACGGACAAATTCATGCCCCCATAATGGTCATGTAAGTCCCAAACTACGGAAGTAGTCGGCGCTTCTCTTATACGTAGATTAACATTTTTAAATTTCAGAAGTTCTAACAAATATCAGCATAATCAGTAAATTCTCACAAATATTAGTGTAACAAGCGATATTAAAATATAATAAATAATATTACGATAAGTCACTCGCATCGAAGATTTAGAAACGTGTTGCATTTTATCTTAAAAATCAATGCCCATTCAGCCAGTCTTTTGAAATTAAAAAACAAAAAAGTAATGCTCATTAAGGCTAATTTTCTCTCAAATGCATTTTGTTATATAAGAAGTACCGTTTGTTTCCTTTTTTATTTGATTTAATGTTAAGACTTCCAGGCTGTAAAGAAAAACAAAGACCACAACTTTCTAGCACCTTTGTTTATATATGATAAGACTGAGAGGTTTTCCTCTTAAAAGTCGCCTTATCGGCCAGCACTAGTGGGAGAGGTTTGAAGCTTTGAATTGTCTTCTCACTGAATTGGTTTCAGGAATTGGGGGGAGGGGATGCAAAACCACATTTTGCCCTAGTAAATATATTTCCCCCTAATTAAAAATTTATTCTTTTTCTAAAAAAGATGAGTAAATAGCTTTTTGAAATCTGGAACTAAAATGAAAGTAATCACTCCGTTTACAGCTGCTGCTGCGTTCATCTTTGAATAAAGAAACTTAAGTGAGCTTTATTATAAAACACCTCGGAGAAGGGAAAAGGCAATGCTCGCTCAGCCCAGTAGGAAGATGATCTTAAATAAAACATGCCTGTATATTCTTTTATTAGCATTATTTCCCCCCCTTAAAAGCCAGCGATTAATTTAGAAACCATGGTCAAAAGCCCGCGTTTGAGAGGGAGGAAATGAAAGTTGGCAGTAGGAAAATAGACAGGGAGGAAAGCGAGAGGGCCAGGAAACCTGGCCAGGGCCTCAGAAGAGGCGCCCGAAGGCCACTTTGCCTCGAACCCAGTGTCCACTTGGCACGAGGTCCTTCTCGGCTTCCCTGCTTAGGCTCACGGAGCAGCTGCCTCCGGGCTGTGCGATGGCCCCAGTCCCTTTGGGCTTTCCAAGGGCCTCCTGTTTGGGGTTTCTCTTACACCTTAGGATGAACCCCTTTGCTTTACCACCTCGATCTGTGACTTGGCGTCAACGCTTTGTCTTTACCCAGCCACAGGGCGCACTAAAACGCCAAGCAAACTGAAGAGATAACAGGTCTCTCCATCTCACTGCCTGACCTCACCTCTCCCTCTCCTTGGTCTCCAGCTCCGAGCCCACCCCATCTATCCTCCGAGGCCACTTACCTCCTCCACCCTCTTCTCTCCTGCAGACGTGGCCCTTTATGGTGGCCGGGAAACCCGAGAGTGACCTGAAAGAAGTGGTGACCGCGAGCCGCTTATGTGGAACCACAGCGTCCTGACCTTGGAGGTGCGAGTCTGGGAAAGGCGCGCTCCCGGGGGGGAGCGGGCCCCGGGAAGGCGACCCCTGCCCTCCCTGCTCTCTGTCTCTGCTTCCCCCTCGCAACGCTCCTCTCTCTGTCCCCCCCCCCCG
>NW_024423675.1:41112542-41205249 GCF_017311325.1 Ursus maritimus
AACGCTCCTCTCTCTGTCCCCCCCCCCCGCGAGAACACTTTACAGCGACGAGGAGATTCGTTTCCAGACCTAACGAGATCAATTGTACTTACAAAGATTCCCATCTATTTAACTTTATTAACTTCTACCGTGAATGACTCTGCGAGCCTTGCTGGTCCAAGTGCAATATGTAATTATAAATATATAAATAGATAATAAGAGCCTATCAATGTGTATCTTTTGTACAATATGTTGTAAAATGTAGATCATAGAATAGCTGACTTTGACAGTCACATTTATAAAGTAATTCACTTAAAGATATATATTTTTTTCAAACAAGTTTTGCTACTTTCGAAAATAAATCTTTCTTTATATTGCTAAAAGCCCTGACATTGGTGTGATTTTTACAAAAAAAAAAAAATCTAGACTAGAAAAGCGAGGGACTATGGGGGAAGCTTGATAATAAAAGTGATTCTTTTGAACCTCAATCCAAACTAGAATTCTAGAGATGGAGAAGATTAAACACAATTTCCACTGCGAAGGTGCAGCTCACATTTTGCACTGAAACCTCAAAAAGAAACTCTGGTCTCAGGTTTGCAGATTACTTTTAAGACAATTATAAATAATGTGACCTTGAACAAAAAGGGGGAGGGAGCAGGGTAACAGTTACTAGCAGTTACATGATTCAAGGGAAAAACACACCAAAAGGAAAATCCGATTTTCAAGTATTCCGCGGTGTAATTGATGACAGGAGCAGAAAGGTAAATTCCACGTTTTTTAGCTTTCTAGGCGCAGACAGGACCCAAACAACTCATAATGCCGAACTGGGAAGAAACAATGGAAGCTATGAAAAGCGTAAACACCGTAACCTTTAGGAAGTGCTGCAACATACATTATATAGTTCTTCTTAGTAATTAATGAACTACTTCTAACACCGCTCAAGCCTATGGGTTTGTTAGCCAGCGCCTTCAGCTCCCGGCCACGACTTCCGGCGGACTGGGTTTTAATTTAAACATCTTCCATGCTACGGAACAGCTCGTTGGGGAAGATTAAATTGAGATAAACAGAGAGGCGAGGCCGAAGAGCCTGGAACCCGGTTCACTCACTGCCCCAGCACAGCCCGCAGCGGCCGCTGAGCCAGATGCCACCAGGGCTGTTTAATGTTCGGGGTTATGACCGCAGTGTTTACAAGACGTCTTCGGTTATTTATACTGTTATTCCTCGCAGAGGGCCTTGAAACTTCCGCTTCATTTGCTCTTTCTTTTCGATTTTTTTTTTCTCTTTCTCTCGGCTCAGTTTGGTACCTGAAGTAAGAGCTCCCTCCGTCCACCTCGTGGACCCCCAACCAACCACAGGGCTGCTTAGGGGGTGGAACCCTGGGCCTGGACTTCTGGGAAGGAGCCGGGGACCCCGGTCCCGACAGGTGAACTGCTGTGCCGGCGGAGACTCCCACATTACCAAGTGCAATTCTCCAGTCTCCGAGGGCTGGGAATTTAGCGCACTCCTAATCCGCCTGTCTGTTATTTGCACCTCAGAGGACAACTCGGGATGTCTGGCTTTCCTACCACTCCCCCAAACCCCTCTTGACCTTTAGGATCTCATTTCGAGCTCTGACCACCTCCACTTTCCCCAAATTCCCATGTTCCGTCACTTCAACCACAAGGCCAGTGCCCCCGGCTCCTCCAAACTTCAGAACCCAAGTCAGAGATGAGTCCCAGAGTGATTCAGTTGTTTGCATTTCACGATCAGCAAAATTTCCAAGCTCCCACTCACATTCTTATAACCCAAGCGCTCAAAATTCTGAGCACCCAACTCAGGTGGCCCACAGAGAAGAAATTTCTGCTTGCTCCTTCTGTGGACCCCAAACTGCAAACGGACTTTTTAAAAAGCCCTATGCCTCCTACCTATAATTTGAAGCCTTTGCTTTCGGCATGAGGCATGAGTCTATGAACAGGGAACATGTGAGTGAATCCCAAGTTCTGCCTCTAGCTTTTCCCTGAAGAAGGGCCCATCCTCAGTTTTCCCATCTCTGAAAATGGAGATAAACGTTAAAATAATCATACTCATACTTTTCCTCTTCTGCCTCACAAAACCTCAGTGGGACATAAATGAGATTATATTGTATGATCACTTTATAAAAGAAAAGATCTGCGCAAGTATCAGTTACTTTCACTAAGTAGCCAGCGGTGAGCTGTCCATGCTGGACCCAACCTGACAGTGTCTCAGGCAGGAAGCTCAAAGCCTGTGTGCTCATAAAGCGCAGGTGATAGTCTTTCTATTCCCCGAACAAAACACCTTTCTTTGATGCAATGCTGAAGGTTATGATTTCTCTCTCTCTCTCTTCACATGCCTTTACCTCTCCCTGGTGTTCTCCAAATTTGTCTAGAGCTTTCTACCAATGTGACTATTTCCTGAAAATCTAAAACCCATAATTCAGAGAGCAAGGACAGGGCCCAAGATCAGCAAATAGAAGGGATACACTGGGGTCTAGCTGTCAGGAGGGCCTGCCAACAGGGGCCTCAGCCACAAGGCAGGGGTGTACTTGGGGTCCCACGGTTGTTCATTGAAAGGAGCAGGCAACACTGCAGGAAGGACTGGGTTTGGGCTACCACTAGCCCCAGGAATGTGGCAATGTGACTGCCCAAACACTTGCATACACACATCCACAGTTTAAACACTTCTTCCCCATGGGCTCTTCTCTTACACCAGCCAGATCCCCAGCTCTCCCCCACCCACCAGGCCCTACTGTTGTCCAGGAACAACCATCCTACCCTTGTCCAGTCCAGGTACCTGGTGTGCCTTGATTTGAAAAGGAGGCAAATGGCAGCTGGGGAAGGAATGGGGACCTCTTTTGCTGCTTGTCAGATAGGGGTGAGGGGTAGGGCGTGTCCTGTCTGTGAGCCTCTTCATTATGGAAACTATCTTAGAAGGTGCTTTCAGAAAGAACCAGGAGAACAACCAAAACAGATTATAGAAGCTTGGAAGATAAACATGTCTGCTAGTCCTCAGGAGGAGGAGACGGGTACTAAAACTGGCCTGTAGCTGCTGGGGAAGTCCCCCTTCTCTCTCTCTGTCTCTCTCTCTCTCTCTCTCTGTCTCTCTCTCTCTTTCATTCTGATGGCTTGTATGACTTCTTACAATTTATTATGCTTCTATCAGGTTTTTCCACTGTAATATTGGAGACTTCTTTTTAAAAAGAGAAGTGGTGAACGAGATCTGGTACCTCTGGATATATTTGGTGACCAGTAGGAAATACTGCCCAAGGAGCCTTTTAAGCCAGGAGCTCCGCAGTGTGTGTCATCCAGAATGACCTAGGTGGCTGGTGGAAGTCCATGATTGATTCATCCCTTCATCCCCTCCCCCAGTTCTGGATTCAAGAGGTCTGGGGTGGGGTCCCAGATTTTCTAACAATTTCCCAAGGGAAGTTGATGTGGCTGGTCCAGGAATCACCCTTTGAGAATCACTGTTGGGGGATCTCTCTCAGAGAAACAAAAGAAGTGAATACAGACAGAAAGAAAATATTTGGGAAAATTTTTAAGAGGCTGCATGTTCTGGGCTCCAGTTTCATTTGCCTTTCTATTCACCCCAAGATGGCATGCAGTGCATTCCTAATGCTTAAATGCCAGTCGGGAAATCAAATCACTCGTCCTCAGAAAATAAAAGATTTGTGTGGCCCTCGTGTATCATCGAAGTTTGTGTGCTCATCTTGTGCCCTCGAGACAGACTTTAGTCATCAGATGATGAGTTGCAGACCTGGAGGGTTTAGGGCCCTGCTGCTCTTGGCTCCTTTGCGACCCCTAAGGAGGAAAAAAATGGGCACCCGGGACTCACGCGCCCGTCGACCCCCGGTTGTGCAGAGGGCCCCAGCAAATATTTTCCTTTCACTCCAGTAGGAGTAGGTGGGTTGGTTCTGCGTCGGGGCCCTGTACGTCAGGCCCGCAGGAAGTCGGCCTGGGTTGGGGTGCACGGGCTCTAGGGGTGGTGGTGAGCGACGGGTGCGGCTGGCGGGCAGGTCAGGCACTGGAGCCCAGAGGCGGAGTAGGGAATGACGGGTTTTCCTTGGCGGCTTTTCTACTCCCAAGAGTTGATTGAAGTAGGCGGGAGGAGAAGAAAGGAGGCTCCGAGCTCCGAGCCCCAGCCTACACGGCCTCCTGGGTCCACGGGCTTCTCCGGGCACCGCCCCCGAGACTGCAGTCCGAGTGCGAACCGCCCCGCGCGCAGACGCCACCCCGGGAAGGTTCTAGGGTTAAGACCCCGCACAACCGCGGAGGGGAGGCGCCCGCCCCACGCAGCTTGCTTGCCGAACTTTCTTTCCTAGCTTTGCATCCTTCCCTCCAAATGCTGGCTGTGCCCCTGGAAGCTCGCGTGCTGCCAGCTGCATTGTTGAGAGCTCCTCCGGCTTCCTCCGGACTCCTGGGGTCGACGTGACTTTGATCTTTAGGTCTGGGTCAGCTCCGCAGATCCACCCTCCTCGCGGTTCACAGAAGGATTATCCGCCCCGGGGACCGGGCTTAAAATCCCCTCTCTGGGCAGAGGGAGGAGAAAAAGGTGGAAAGGGCGAAGGGAACTGGCAGCGTTTAGACCTTCGAGGAGACCAGACTTCTCTGAGCGACATCATCACCCTTGTCCCCAGAACCTAGCGTAGCGCCGGACAACTCCATAAATGTTAAATCAAGGATGAATTTGAATCATTGACTCTCTGAGCTTTGGTGAAGGAAGCTCGAGACAAGATATTGACAGTGGGGCTGTTGCTGTGCTTAAAATGAAACTCAGTTCTTAGGTTGACATCTCCGGTGCGTATTTGAGGAAAGCACAAAGCGAGCAGACGTGATGGGACTGGGTGGCATCATCTGGGAGTGGGATGTTTCAACTGCCCTCCGCCCGACACTGTGATGAAATCTGCTTTTTCCCTTTCCAGTAGAAGATGACATTATTACTTACGAACGTACCTGGCCTTTAGATCAGAATCATTAGCGTAAAAGGTGCTTTGAATAGTAGAAATAATAAAAGACACTGACTGTGTAAGAATAAAATGTTCGTGGGACGTTATTTTTAAATTAATCCAGTTGGTGATAAGGAAGTAGTCTGTTGCCTTTTACAAAGATGTAGACCTACACCTAGTCTGTAATGTAATGGAAGGAGCTTTTGAGTACTTGACCATTCAGACCTTGGTTCTTCCACCTGTAAAATGAGTATAATAATGACCCCTTTGGTGACATAATCCCTGGTACATGTTAACACCAATTAATACTAGTTTTCCTCTTCTCTTCTCCCTTTCTTCTCATCACTAAGTTATAAAAGTGCCTCAAAGAATGATATGCATTTACCCTAAATAGTTATCTAGCCAATAGGAAACAATATTAAATTCTCATGGTAATCTAAGTGCTCAGGGTATCTTGAAAGTGTTTGAAACAAGTTACATTCAGGTCTCAGTCTTTCTTATGGAGATCTCACCACCTTATCTGCAGTGGGTCCTGCTCGAAGTTCTGTATTTCAGCACTAATCACTTTATCAATAGCAGATAAGTCTTAATTTCTTTCATTTCTCTATTTATCTAGTTGTGTCTGTCTATTCTAGCTCCATGAGGGCAGGGACAATGATGTCCAGCTGGTTCACCTTGGTTTCCCCAGCACCTGGCACAGTGACAGATACATAGCAAGTGCTTGAAGAGGAGTGAATGCAAAAAGCTTAATAATAAGCTTCTTAGAGATGCCGCTGTCTGCTTGGTAAGTTCTTGTTACATTGCTATAACCACAGGCTAGTTCAAATATATTGTCAAATCTTAATTTTAGAATTTGGTGATGAACATTTCTTCTATAATAAAAATAAACCTACAATGAAAAAATCACCATCAAGTCCATCAAAGGGGAATTAACCTGAAACATTGGTTCTCATCACATCACATATGGATTTTTTTTTTTTTTTTTTTTAGAAACTGAAGCCCCGGAAAGGTTCTCTATTAAGTATTGTGTCTTTCAAAACATTGTGGGTCTCCCTTCAATATTCTTATCATCACATCTAAATTGTTCTGGTTGGTTCCTGGGGTCTTTCGCTGATGCGTCTCACTAGAATCCCTTTCCCTTCTCCTCACTTTATGTGAGGACCACCACCTTCTGCTGCCCTCTGATCTCTTACTTTCAGGCGTCTGTCACCCGCTCAATAGCTCCTTCCTCCACCATTCCTTTTTCTTAACAGGCTTTCTTTTTTTCCCCTACCAGGGACTAAAAAGAAATCCAAGGGATCTCTAAACCCAGGAGAATTTTTCAAACCAGCAGGGGTCATTTTGATTACAAAGAACAAAAATCCCTCTAAACTGGCTCATATAAAAAGGGGAATGAGGCATTGTAAAGATAGTCCAAGGAATCTGGCTGACATCTCCAGGCAGAAAATAAACAGTAGGGAAAATCTACTGCGAAACTAAAAGTCTGGAGTGAAACACCCTCTCTTTCTCTCTGGGACCTTAGCTCTGTTTTTTCTGCCAGTGTTCTGCATTTTCTCCTCTGATTTTCTGTGCTGACTTGCTCTCTACTCCTCCTGAACTTTCTCTTTCGAATGTGGATAATCTGTGAAATTATTGACTGTGGCCCCAATTCTACATGCACATTCAGTTAGACCCCACAGTCCAAAATTTCAATCTCAGCATGTCTTAATTTGAATTCTCAAGACCGGGACCACTATGGACTTGATCTAAGAAGCTCTGATTAAATTCTCCAGGTCAGTTGTATGCCTCTTGCCCCATCAGCTACGGTTGGCTGGGGATGGATGGATAGGTTGGCTACTGGTTGAGGCAGATTTTTTGAGAGGGAGGCTCTATGTGAGACAGGAGTCTCAAATCTCTTTGCTACAAATGTAATCGAATGCAATTAGGGCTGGGATGTCTGCATATGGACCACCTGGCTTTATTCTGCTACACCAACAGTGGGCAACATGTGATGGGTAAAAAGTCATGTTCACAGATCTTATTGTATCTATGTTGATAACAAAAGCAAAAAGAGATATATTCACATAACCCAAATCATCTACTTTATGGAATTGAAAAATTTTATTGAAAAAATCACCAGCATTCTTTAGCCAATAAAATGCTACTATTGGGCATATTTAGAAATATGCTGATTAGCATAGATACAGCTTTCTTAATATTTTTCAACCATTTGCATTACATAGAGCACATTCATATGCATTACCATATTTTATCTTCAGAACAACTGTAACCAGGAGGTATTATCATCCTCACTTCTCATATAGGGCAACTGAAACTCAGAGAGGAGGAGTAAATACCAGAAGTTATGTGGTGGATGAGTGGTAGAAAGCTGAACATAAAATTATTGTATTTAAACTGAAATGGGCTTCTGCCTTGAACATAGGAGAGTCCCCAAGATAAAAGAAATGAAGGATAGTTATAACCCTAAACTAAAAGAAAATTAAAAAAGAAATTCCTCCAATAAAATGATGACATGATGCTTTTTTTCAATTCAAATGTTTATTTTATACTTACTTAAAGATCTCTTTTAGACTTCTTGGTGAGTATATTTTCATCCTACGTCACCATTAAGAATACAAAAAAAGAAAATTATAACCAAAATAAGTTCATTAAAATATTCCAAAAATATGTTTTTACATTCAGAGTCAAATTCATTGCAAAATGTTGATACATTCTGTCATTAAAATCTGGTGATTTTCTACCCAGGATATATTAGTTAGTTTTTATCATATAATAAACCATGTCACAACCCAATGGCTTGAAACAATAAGCATTTATTACTGCTCAAAGTCTGCAGGTCACTCAGGCAGTCCTGCTGGTCTGGGCAGGGCCCTGCTGTGCTCACTGAACTTGCTCATTTATCTGTGGTTGGATGGCAATTTATTTGAGAGCTAGCTGATTAGGGATGGCCTTACTCACAGGTCTGGTGGCTGGCTGGCTATTTTATTGGCTGGATTAATGAGAGTGACCGAACAACATGTCTCTTGTCATCCAGTAGGCCTGTTTGTACTTGCTCTCATGGAGACTGCGGAGGAAACAGAAACAAGGCCTCTTGGACCTAGAGAGCATCACTTCAGCTGTGTTCTATGGCTAACGCCAGTCACAGGACATCCTAGACTCAAGGGATGGGGAAATAGATTCTATCTCTTGATGGGAGAAGCAGCGAAGTCACATAGCATAGAGTGTGGATCAGCAAATGGTGGAAATTTAGGACCATTTTTATAATTAATCTGTCATATTAAAGTTTTCCTGAAACTTCTTTATGTTCAAAGTCTAGCCCTTCTGAATCACTTCCCACTTTGAATTGCCAGTATCTAGTGATTTGCTACGCAGTTGTGTTTTCTGGGCCATTATGAGCATTACTTAGAAGAGTTCTCTGTGGTCACTGAGATTTTCTTCTAAGCCACTGATACCAGTTCTGCAAGTTTCAATGATTTTCTGATTTTGTCAGAAGGAAACATAAAGAAAGTATCACCATTAATTAATCACATCAACATTTCTTTCACTTATTCTTAGAAATTTTGGGTTTTTTTTCTGACTCTAGTTGCTTTGCTTGGTATGTGTAGTGGGCTGAATGGTGGTCTCAAAGATCTCAAATTCTAATCTCTGAAAACTGTAAATGTTACCTTATTTGGAATAGGGTCTTTGCAGATGTATTAAGTTAAGGATATTGAGATTGAAAGATTATCCTTGATTATTCATGTGGGCCCTAAATGCCATTACCAGTGTCCCTTTAAGAGAATGGGAGAGGGAGATTTGATACAGGGAAGAAGAAAAAGTGGTGTAAAGACAGAGGTAGAGATCAGAGTGATGTAGTCACCAAAGACTGGAAGAGGCAAGGAATGGATTCTCTTCTTGAATTTCCAGAGTGAGCAGGGCCATACCCACCTTGATTTCAACCCAATGAAACTGATGTTGGGCTTCTGGTCACCAACTAAGAAAGAATAAGTTTCTGTTGTGCTAAGGCACTAAGTTTGTGGTCATTGTTATAGCAGCCACAGGAAACTAATACAGGGTGCGATAGGCAATCCCTTGCACGTATCTCAGTAACGAAAATGTAACAGGGTCATCTGCTCATGGTTTACTTCCTTCTTAAGTTCTGTAAGGCACTTGGCTGTTGCTTTGTAAGAAAATACAGAATGGTAGTATTTCTCCAATGACAAAGGCCTTTGTCATTACTTTTCTATTTTCATGCCTTTTGGTGTATAAGAAAATATTTATATTAATTATTTATACAACAAAATAACATTTTTTTCTGATGCTCAGAGTTTAAACTTTTTAAAGCATTTTTAATAGCAATTGAACCCAGCATGGATAATACCAACAATATAGAAAATTCAAACAAAGAGACAAATGTTAAGATGCATCCCAATTTTAGAAACGTGAAAATGTGAAAGATCCTGTGTCTTACAATGATGATATACAGTAGCTCGTTGCATTCCATACGTCATCATTGAGTGTCCAGGATCCTATGTTACACACTGGCAATAGGTAAATGACATATTCTTCATCTCCAGCTTAGGTCTTCCTCTTCAGTAGTTACAGAATCTCTTCTCTTCAAGGACCTTGAAGAGCAAGGCTGTCTTGTATTCTTTTTTTTTTTTTTTTTAAGATTTATTTGTCAGAGACAGAAAGAGAGTGCACACAAGTAGGGAGATCAGCAGACAGAGGGAGAAGCAGACTCCCCACCAAGCAAGGAGCCTGATGAGGGACTCAATCCCAGGACCCTGGGATCATGACCTGAGCCAAAAGCAGACGCTTAACCAAATGAGCCACCCAGGCATCCTGGCAGTCTTGTATTCTGAAAACCACCAACTGTGCCATTTTCTGGAAGGGTAAGCTACTGGTAAATGCTGACTTCTCCTGACATACTCTAATCACTAGGCTACAGGCAGTTCAGCCTATCATTCATAAAGTTAGGTCAACATGGAGAGCTTCCTACCGCCTCTACCCTGCACTAACACCAATCTCCCAGTAGTGGGCAAATATCTGGGGAAGTGACTTCAAAAGGTCCTTTTCTGCATCCAAGGTGGTTGTCCTGGAGGCCTTTATTTTCCTAAAGCTAAAATTGGATTTCAGGCCATTTGGAGATAGACTATATAAGATGGGCCATCATTGTACTACACTGATATAGGAAGCCATTTTGCAAATAAATACTTTTGGTTCAAAGCAAAAGAAAAAAAAACACAAGATATGATGGGTGCATTAGCAGAAACTTATCTTCATTACTGGAAAATTAGCACCAAAACTATGAATGATAGTGACCTTCAGAGTCAGCCATACCACATGACAGCCGAGCTTAACTTTTCATTCCCCACCTGCCGAGGTTTTGCATCAGCTCAGAAGCCTTCTCCTCAAACAATTTATAAATTTCCCAGATATTTTGTCTTCAAATCTGTCTTCGGCTTTTTCTTCTCTTTCGAATTGTATAAATCAACTCACAAATTATGTGATACTGAATTTCACTATCTTTCTTAATATTTTATATCAGTATATTCTAACTTACCAGAATAAAGGTTCTAAAAAGTGGTATTTTCAAATCTTTGTACATAGGGGGCTCAGCTACTAAGTCGCTCTGACCCCCACCTAATCATTTAATCTCTATGTGCCTTGGTTTCATAGTGGTGAGATTTCTAAAGTTCCTTCGAGCATTAAAAAAAAGAAAAAGAGAAAAAGTCATGATGCTAGAGAAAATTTCCTGTGATTTTGAGCCAGACTGCTGATATTTTGCTAGTTAAAGGCTCACCCAGTCTTAACTGTATGTTATAGAAAATCCCGGAAATTGTTAGTACATGACTAGTTTTGAAACCTCTGCTGGTCCTATTAGAAAAGGGTATGATATTTCTTCTAAGATTTCCTTTCCCACAAGTTACATACTATTTAGAGAACATTCAAAAACAAGTTTTATGTTCACATCTATTTCATTACCATTCTGGCTGTGGTCTGAGGCTCATCTCCACCAATGGCTGGATAAGCAAAATGGAGCTGAGAAGCGGAAGATGGCCCAAAGGTATGGCAATCTCTGAAGATCTACTAAACCTACAGAAGATTTAATATTTTTTTATATTTTGTTTATCCCATCCATAGTTGAGCTAACCATTCCATGATTTTCAGATAATTAGATGATGGTTGACTTTGTACTGTTTTACCCTAGGCCATGGTGCCCATCTTGGATCTTGGTCTGCATCTTCCAGAAGTAGAATTCTGAGCCAAAGAATGTGACTAATTTTAGGTTCTTCATATATGTTGCCAAATTGCTACTTATTTTATACCAGACCAGTAATTTCTAGGTGACTACTCAGACTAAATTTTAAATTTAACTGTTTTTTCTCTTGCCCATATAGGGAGGTCAGACCCCTAAGCAGATAAAAAGAATAATGGGTTGAGATAGAGTTTCTCTTTCTTTTTTTGTTTTTAATTTTATTTATTTATTTGACAGAGAGAGAGAGACAGCCAGCGAGAGAGGGAACACAAGCAGGGGGAGTGGGAGAGGAAGAAGCAGGCTCCTAGTGGATGAGCCTGATGTGGGGCTCGATCCCATAACGCCGGGATCACACCCTGAGCCAAAGGCAGACCTTAACCGCTGTGCCACCCAGGCGCCCCAGAGTTTCTCTTTCTGCCACTAATTCACACTATCACCCCGTTGGATTGACATACAACTTAAAAAAAAATACTATTTGTTCTTGGGCAGGGCTCAAGGATAACGTGAAAAAATAAAAATATCAAAACTGTGCAGCTACTGGGGAAAAGAGTTAACTGGTTTCCAGATCCTTGTCTTTCCATTCCTTTCCTAAGAACCTTCCCAAAAATTCTATCTTGTATGTCTCACAAGAAAGGCTTTTACTTCTGAACCAGAAATCCCCAAAACAGATTGTTGCCAAATTAAAATAGATTTTGTTAATTAACCTTGTTTCTCACAATAAAAATAATCTTTGATTATTTCAAAGCATTTGGAAAAAAAAGATTTATTCCTAGATTGATAAACATAACAAAATTAGGTTAATATTTATATGCAGTTTTTGTTCTACTTTTTGTCTCAATATTACAAGCTAAGCTTTTTGCCATATCATACAAATATCTTTCAGAAACATTATTTTTAAAGGTAGGGCAATATTCCATTTCATGCAAAAACCATAACTATTTTCATACATTTATGTTGTTTCCAATTTCTCCTATGATAAATAATACTACATTGACGATCTTTACACATCCTTATATCTTTCATTACTTCTCAGATTATTCCTTCGGATAGATTCCTTAAAGTAATTTTTTAAAATAAATAGCATAAAATTGCTTTGCAGAAAGTCTATACTCATTCAAAATCTCACCAACAGTGTATAAGAAGGTCCATTACAATGAACCCTTATGAGCCCTGAATATTATTTTCTCCATTTTTGTCAAAAATGTCTTATTGCTTTTTTTCCAGGTTGCTTTTAAACCAGGTCTTGGTAACTTTATTAATTTACTTATATGGCTTTTACAGAAGTCAGAGGAAGGACAGAGGGAGGGAAGGGGAGAGAAAGGCAAAAAGCTAGAGTGAGAGAAGAGTTTCTGTTCCCAAAATTTTTGAAGGGTTGCTCTGAAAACCCTTGTAGCATTTGGGTTGGGCTAGCTGCTGAGTTATGTGGTCAGTTGAAATTAGGCACCCCCCCCCCGAGATCCTCTATGTAGTCTGGTTGCATTTATTTTGCAATTAACTTTACTGTTATGAAATATTGAGGGACATGTAGAATAGCTGCCAGGTCGTATCCCCTGTTTTGCATGGACCTCAGAAGTCCTGTGAGAAATAACTTGAGCCTTGCTTATAATTACAGTTAAAAGATGTACACATCTGATAACCTGCAGGTTCCCAAAGTAATCTGGAGTAGAGGGAGAACAGTAAAGGCTGAATGAAAAATCAGTTTGAGTGAGAAGGAGTGGAGTGGAGCGGGCTTAGCTGTGCAGCAAGGTGTGGGTATTGAAGAGGACACTTGTTCCAGGGAGAGTGAGAAACTGGGCTCAACTATCCCCCGAACCAGTCACCAAGGGCTGGAAGAACAGTATCCCAGGAGAACAAATTACTGTGCTGTGACAGACTCTTTTTAAGAGCAAGACATCAGAAATAGGAGATTTCCTATAGTTAGTGTGAAAAGAACACCAGGGAACTGGCCCAGGATTAGCAGAAGAAAGTCAGAAACTCATGGGAAGAGAGGGTCAGCTATCCCAAAGCAACTGACTTTGGTTCCAGCAGAAGAGCCACAGCTGTCAACTGAGCTAAGGGAGCCAGAGAACACCACTCTGATGACCTGAGAGACAAGCCCACCACCACTTCAGCCCAGCTCCTATGCCCACAACCAGTCTTCCAGAGGTTCCAACATTGAAAATGACCTATGCAGGATCATACTCCTAGGAATTCATGAAGCAAACCACCACAGCTTGCTAACCAAGGTGAGGGAGCTCTGAGCATTGGGATGTATGTGGTACAAATATGAAAGATTTATTCATCAATTGGTCAAGCCTTTTTTATTGTTATGAAACTTATGGACATGGTCTCATCTGGCTGGAACCTATTCATCTATTATTTATAAAGCGTGTTCATCTATTATTTATAAAGAAAACCTTTTTATTTCTCAAGTTAAAAACTTATTGGTTATTATAATTCCATCTTTATATATGCCAATGTGTGATTGTTAAAAATGGGGTACAGATCCTTCCAGTTTTCTTTGCTTAGAGAAAATATACGTATAGAGACTAACAATTATATATATGTATATGTTATATACATATATATGTATGTATTATATATGTATATATTATATGTATATATATGTATATAATATATATTATATTACATACACACACATAATACATACATGTGCATTTCACATGTTGATTAATAGTTTTAACTGCCTAGGGTTAGAAACATAAACCGGTTTTATTTTCCCATCATTACTGTGTATGTTGAATTGCCTTTTCCGAGTGGGGAGCAGATCCCTAATGATATCCTGGGCAGATACCACAGCGTTTCAAACACTTTGCTATTAAAAGACAAATTCAGTGCTTTCTAGTTTAAAACTCAAATCTCATATCTGATGTAAATTTTATCTCTGCTAGCCGTGGCCCATGGCTCCAGGGACCTGCTGTGGGTTCATATTTTGGCTCAGGCACCAAGTCACTGACTTGGGTTGAAGCGAAGGCAAAGAAGTCTGGCTCATTTCTTCCTCTATCTTATTCAAGAACTTATTTCTCTGGTAGTGGGTGATGAAAGAGAGTATGAGAGAGGATGCTTCTTTATTGACTGCCCCCTGTGGTGGTCCTTTATGAGTTGCTTCTTGCTTGCCCTGGCTGCCCTCTATGAAGCAAGGGTTCAAACACGCCTTTTCACCTGGGCCTAAGAGTTAAGTTCTCTTCAGTCTCTTTTCTGGAGGGGAGTGCACTGGGAGGAGAGAGTGCCATGAGGCCACACTTCTGCATTGTTCCCTGACATGGAGTTTGTCTCTACATCTTTCTGTCTAGCTTTCTCAATGCTTTCAGTTCATGCCTTCTTGCCACTGGTGTCCCCTTCCCCTGTGATCAGCTCTCATCTGTCTGCCATCTGTCTCCAGTTCTGCTTTCCCCTGTTCACATAATTACACAGGCAGATTGATGACTCAGCTGCTTAAGCTAAAAATCCCAAAAACTCCTTTGGGGAACAAAATGTCAGTCTCATAGTTTTCAAGGTATTCGTAAACAATTTATGCTTAAACAATTACCTTGACTCTCCCTCCTTTACCTGATTTCTGGAAGGGGTTAAGCTGTCCCCTTCCTTTTTCCATGGGAAACCAATGGAAAATAAGCAGAGGTCCCACCTAAGCCAACAGAATCTGACTCCAAAGACTTTTCCCTACTCTATCACTATCCCCAAGTCTTTTGTTTATAGGACTGTAAGAAGCACTGGGGTGATAAATGAGGTTGAAGGAAGGGGGTGGGTGATGTGCTGGGATAATGATTGGAGGCAAGAGGGCTAATCCACCCAACTGTGAGCTCTAATAAAGATGTTATCCCGCAAATGTTTGAGTTTCCTTGGAGAGTGTCCCTATAGAATAGGATACTTGATGTCCCTTTATCCATAGCTTATAGCCTTGGTTGCCAATTCTAAGCAACAGGAAAAGGCCACTCGACAATTTTTTGTATGAGAAATGAGAACATGCTATACATGTTTTTTACAGCTTAATTTATAAAAAGTCGTGGCTGCATATAATTTCAATTTTTTGCATACCACAATAATTTCAACGATTTCTCTATTTGTTGATTAATTGTTTCAAATTATTTTCACTTTTACAAACAATGCTAAGATAAGCATCTTTATTATTTATATACTCATGTTAGTAGTTGTGCAGAATAGATTCTCACAAGTAGGACTGTTGATCTTGTTAAAATTTTTTGGATAGCTACTATCAAATTACTCACCAAAATTTTAAGAAGTTCATAATCCCAGTACCAATTGCCTCATATCCTTGACAGTATTCAATGTTATCAAATTTTTTAAACTTTTGCTGAGGACTTCTGCTTCCAGGAAGCTGAAGCAGATATACTTTTCTCTATTCTGACTGCTAAGTACAGTTAAAAACTCTGGACATTTTATATAAAGAACATAAGATGAAGGAAAAACATAGAACAACCCCTACCCCCTACAGTGTCAGTGAAGACCATGTGAGGAAACTGGACTGCCATCCCCATGTGTTAGTAAGGGGGG
Source organism: Ursus maritimus (assembly GCF_017311325.1). Taxonomy (NCBI): domain Eukaryota; kingdom Metazoa; phylum Chordata; class Mammalia; order Carnivora; family Ursidae; genus Ursus; species Ursus maritimus. The sequence continues at coordinate 41,128,217 of NW_024423675.1, forward strand.
CCCTTCTCCTCCCTGCTGGGGTGGTATTAGAGAAGGTCGAGTGGAAAGTCAAGACTTTTTTGGAAAAGGCAGAATTATGGAGACAGTGAAAGATCAGTGGTTGCCAGGAGTAGGTGTGGGAGGTGGAGTAATGCATAGACAGAGCACAGAAGATTTTTAGGGCCATGAAAATACTGTGCATGAGACTATAATAGTCAACACAGGTCATTATGCATTTGTCCTAACCCATATAATGTGCAACATCAAGAGTGAGCCCTATTGTAAACTATGGATGTTGAATAATAATGACGTGTTGGTATGGGTTCATCAATTATAACAAATGTACCACTTTGGTGTGGGGTGTTGATAATGGGGGAGGTTACGCATGTGTGGGGAAAGAGGGTATGGGGAAATCTCTGTACTTTTGTCTCAATTTTGCTATGGACTTAAAATTGCTCTTAAAAAATAAAAAATCTTTTTAAAAAAATGACAATAGATGCCAACACTGGGGTGACAAAGATGTCAGAATTATCCAACAAATATTGTAAAGCAGCTATGACTAAAAATGCTTCAATGAGCAGTTACAAACATGCTGAAACAAATGACAAAATACAAACATGAACAAAGAAATGGAAAGTCTTAGCCAAGAAGGAGGAGGAGGGGGAGGAGAAAAGGCAGAGGAGAAGGGGGAGAAAGAAGATATGAAGAACTAAATGAAAATTTTAGAACTGAAAAGCATAACAACCAAAATAAAAAGCTCAATGGGTGAGCCCAATGGCAGAATGGAGCGCACAGACGAAAGAATCCGTGAGCTGAAAGATAGGACAATAGAAATTACTCAATCTGAACAAAAGAGAAAAAAATATGCTGAAAAAAGTTTATTAGGTCTGCAGGGCCCTATTGGATTATTACAAAAAGAAAACCAAACCTGACGTTTGTATCATCAGAGTCCTGGAAAGAGAGGCAAAGAGAGCAGGAATGAAAAGGCGCTCAAAGATGTAATGAAAACTTCCTAAATTAGGCAGAGACACAAACCTACAGGTTCAAGGTGAGTGAACCCCAAACAGAACAAACCCAAAGAAATCCAGGTTAAGACATAGCATAATTAAAATTCTGAAATCTTTAGACAGAAAAAAAAAAAAAGATATCTTGAAAGCAATCACAGAAAAATGATACCTCAGCTATGTGGGTAAAGCAATTAAAATGACAGTGATTTTCTCATCCAGAAACAAGGGGGATTGATAAGAAGTGAAATAATGTTTTTTAGGTGCTGAAAGTAAGAATTGTCAAGGCAGAATCTTATACCCATAAAAAATTTTTTTTAGGAATGGAAAATCAAGACAATCTCAGATGAAAGAAAGCTATGGCAGTTTGTCGTCAACAGACTAGCCTTTAAAAAAAATGGCTAAGGAAGTTCCTAAGTAGAAAGAAAATTATATAAAAAGAAACTCTGGAACATAAAGGAGGAAGAAAGAACAAGGTAAGGAAAAATATGGGAAAAACACAATAGACTTTCAGTCTCTTCCTGAGTTTTCTAAATTGTGATTGACAAAGCAAAAATTACTATAACACTGTCAGATGTGGTTCTAAATGTATGTAGAGGAAATATTTATGACAGACTATTATATTACAAAGGGGAGAGGGTGAATGACATGAAGAGAGGTAAGATTTCTACACATCTTTTGAAGCAATTAAATAATGACACCAGTAGACTGTAATACATTATACACACACACACACACACACACACACACACACACACAAGGCAATGCCTAGAGAAACCACTGATAAAAATATACAAAGAAATGCACTGAAAAACACTATAGATCACAAAATGGAATTCTAAAAACATTCAAATAACCCACAGTAATACAGGAGGAATAAAAAACGAAACAAAAACAGAGATGAATGAAAACAAAGTGGCAGACGTAAGCCCAACATATCAATAATTACATTGAATATTACTGATCTGAATATATAAATTAAAGACAGAGGCTGCGAGAGTGGATTTAGAAACATGGCCAAACTATATGCTGTCTACATGAATTCTCTTCAAGTATAACAACATAAGGTAAACTGAAAGTAAAAGGATGGAAAAAGACGTATCACTCAAGCAATCCAAAAAAGGACGAATGACTATATCAATATCATAAAAAATAGATTTCAGAGCAAAGGAAATTAAAAAGACAGAGAGGGACATTAATATAATTATAAAATGGTCAGTCCACCAGGAAAATACAATAATGTTAAATGTGTGTGCACTAATCAACATAGGTGAAAAATATGTGAAGCAGAAACTAATGAACTGAAAGGAGAAAGAAACAAATCCACAATAATAGTTAAAGAATTCAGCACCCTTCATTCCACATTTGGTAGAACAACCAGACAGAAATTAAGTAAGGATATAGATCTTCAACAGGTTCTAGAGAAAGTGTTCCTTCTATTAAAATTTTCTAAAATCTTGGTTAACCTTGGAATTTATTTCTGCTTATTATAAATAAGCGATTTAACTTATTTTTTCCAAATGAATAGTGATTTGTCTCAAAATAATTTATTAACTAATTCACTCTTTGCCAATTAATTTGAAATGTCAACTTTACCATATACTCAATTCCCACATATACTTGGACCTGTTTTTGAACTGTCTACTATCTTACTTGTGTGACCAAGGGAGGTGGTTTCTTTTTAGTAATATATCTCTATCCAACTTCTTATGTATAACAATGTATTCTTTTTGCTCCAGCTCAGCTGACTGTTAAATTTTTTTAACTTAAAGGACAACACAAAGTTGTAAATTTTGGTTATGATAATTAACAAATATAGAGAAGAACCAGAAGCATGTACGATCCCATCCCAACTGTCAAATACCCTAAAACTTGCCCGTGGTCACCCAGTGAAGCAGCGGAGAGCTGGTTGTGGGCCACTTCAGATTATCTGTGGTTAAGCTCCATTTACTCAACTGTGCTGGTTACATACTAACTATTATATAAAATAGAGTTCTATCATCTACTACTACTTTCATTTTAAGGGTGTTGAGAACCTAAAAAAAGTATGCTTACCAATTTCACTAATATTCCAGAATACCAGGTATGGTTGTACCTGTCCTGTCATCTGGTTTGTTTCTCTTCCTAATACTATGACTGAGATAATATGTCTCCTCTACACAGATGCTTGAAAGATCATAGATAAATCATCAGTAGAAAAGTCACAGCAAATATTCAGGACCATGTAGCCAATTTGATATGCTGTCTCCACCAAAGGATTCATCTTAGTTTTTTTCACTCTCATTACCCCTTTGTCATAGTCTCTTCTCTCACTTATTTTTCATTTTTATCCTGCCTTGTATTATCCATATTTAGTAAGCGGAATAATGACCTCCCAAAAATGATCACCTTCTAGTCCCTAGAACCTGTGAATATGTCATGTTACATGGTGCAACGATCTTTTTGACATGCCAATTTGGTTAGTTTCAAGTCCCTAGTGACTCAGTCATTAATCTAGATGTTGGTACGAAGGTCTTTTGTAGATGTGATGGAAGTCCATGATCAGGTAATTTGAAGTAAGAGAGATTGTCTGGATAATCTGGGTGGGCCTGAGTCAATCAGTTGCAAGCCCTTAAAATCAGAGTTGAGTTCTTCCTGATGAATAAATTCCACCGGTGGACACCAAATTCAGTCTGTGCCCACGAGCACACTTATAGACCACAGCCTTTATCCACTGTTGGGATTCCACACAGCATATGTCCAATCCAGGAACTCACTTCACAGCAAATAAATGCTTCAATGGGCCCATATTCATGGAAATCACTGGTCTTACCATGTACCCCACTATCCTGAACCAGCTAGCTTCACAGAACGGTAGAACGGCCTTCCGAAGACAATTATAGTCCTAGCTAAGTGGCACTATCTTGCCAAGCTGGGACAATGTCCTCCAAGAGTTTCATATGCTCTAAGTCAGCATGAAACACATGCTGTGCCTCCCTTAGCCAGGGTTCTCGGGTCCAAGAATCAAAGCGTGAGATAGGAATGCTCCACTCCCTATTATCCCTAGTGGTTCACTATCAAAATTTTTGCTACTTGTCTATATGACCTTCCACTCTGCCGGTCTAGAACTCTTAGTCCCAAAGGGAGGAATGGTTCTACCAGGATATACAAAAATTATTCCACCGAACTGGAAGCTGAGACTGCCATCCCACCACTTTAAGGTCCCTGTGACTCTGAAAAAACAGGCCAAAAAAAAAAAAAAAAGTGGTTACTGTATTTGCTGGAGTGATTTGACCTAATTAACAAAGAATTTGGGTTACCACTACACAATAGAAGTAAAGAAGAATACCCAGCAGATATTTTAGGGCATCTGTTAGTACAGTCAATTCTCCTTATTTCTGGTAGTTACATTCTACAAAGCCTGTAAATAGAGTTAGCAAATATCAAACCATTGCTCTTAGGGGGAAAATGTATATATTTTGTATATATACATGCATTTCTCACATAGATCTCAATTTTAAATCCTAAAACAACTCATCTTTGTAGATTCTATTTTCTTGGATGTTTAATTTTTTTGAAAGTGAAAATGAGGTTCAGAAGTGTGAAGTCACTTGCCTGAGTCTGCTCCACTAGCAGATGCCAGGTTTGGGATTCAAAGCCTGTCCCACTGGCCCTGGAGTTGGAGTTTCTTGCACGACACTGTACTATCCCCTACTCGCTCCATTCACTGGTCATCTCTGTACAGGACCTGAACCTGGAAGGCAGAGCATCATCTTGTTTGTAAGCTTACCTAGAAATAAGCCCAGAGACAATTCAAATTTTTCTTTGTGCATTTTGAGAATGACCATAAAAGCCTGAAAGTATTACTTTCAGATGAATTTGCAAATATTGACTCCTGGAAAAGTGAAGGTTGACCTATCTTGTATTAGTCAGGGTTCTTAAAAGAAATAGAATCAATAAGATAGATAGATAGATAGATAGATAGATAGATAGATAGATAGATAGATATTGTAAGGAATTGGCTTATATAATTATGGAGGTTAAGCTATCTCACAGTCTGTCATCTGCAAGCCACAGACCCAGGAAAGCCAGTGAGGTTCCAGTCTGAGTCCAAAGTCCTGAAAACCAGGACAGCCAATGATATAAGTTCCAGTCCAAGTCCAAAGGTCTGAGAACCAGGGGACCTAATGGTGTAAGTCTAAATTTGAGGCTAGGAGAAAATCTACATCTCAGTTCAAGCAGTCAGGCAGAGAGTAAAGTCTCTTTTCTTCTGCCCTTTTCCTCTAACCCACTGCCCTCAATGGATCAGATCATGCCCACCCACATCTGGGAGGATAATCTGTTTCACTCAGTCTACCAATTCAAATGCTAATCTCCGTCCTCACAAACACATCCAGAATAATGACTAACTGACAATCTGAGCACCCCATCATCCAGTCAAATTCAAAATTAAGCATCACACCCTGTAATACAGTAAATGGAAAGCTGCAACAATTGAATTCAGCCAGGATTACTAATGACCCAGACCCTTTAGGAATGAAAGTTTGGGTCACCCTGCCAGGTAAAGAACCAAAATCAATGAGCTGTGTGCTGAGGGTAGAGGGAATAGGGAGCGTGTAGTGGAAGAAGATAGCTACCAGTACCAACTAAGACATGTAACCAGCTGCAGAAATTAAGGCTGTAATAGTTCTGAGTATTTCTTCCTTGTTTTGTCATGAATATGTTTATATGCATTTTAACCAATTATTTTTGTTTTCTTCCCTCTCTTATCCCCTTATCATATAACGTAAGATGTAATAATGAAGTTAATTTTGTATCACATCATTTAAGTTACAGTATGTCTCAAAGAGAAGAGTGGATATCACCCAAGCACTTTGCATCCTCTTCTGGAGAAGGGTTAGTGTGCTTTGGTTGTATGCAGGATGTGTGATGTCAGGTTGAAGTGTGACTTTGTTGTTGCCTTTATTTGGAGTGTAAGTGTCGTACACAGAGGTGTGCATGGATGCCAAATGGACAGAGTGAACAGTAATGGTCTAGTTGACATGTCAACTTGCCTAGGCTGTAGTCCCATTTATTAAACCAAAAGTCCGTAATCGATTACAGTTGACTTTAAATAAGAGTGATTGTCTTGCATAATTTCTATGGCCTCATTCAGTCATTTGAAGGGCCTTAAAAGCAGAGTTGAGGTTTCCTTGAAGAAAAGGAAATTCCACCAGTGGACAGCAATATCAGCCCATGCCCAAGATGTCCAGCTGCCCTCCCTGCCTTGTCTAGTCGGCCCCCACAACTGCATAAACCAATTCCTTGCAATAAATCTCCTGATATGTATTTCCTACTGGTTCTGCTTCTCTGGCTGGTATACAGGCCAAAAGAGAATTAAGTCCGCAGATAGAATTAAGCTTGCTGATCGGCTGTAGCTGACTTTAAGATAGGGGGATTATCCTGTATTATTTGGGTGAGCCCAGTGAAATCACGGGGGAGTTAAATGTAGAAAAGGGAGGCAAAAGGGTCAGGGGCAGAGTGGTCCAGCATGAGAAAGAACCAACTGCTGTTGCTGGTTTTGAAGATAGAGAGGGGCCCCAAGCCAAAATGCTGGCAGCTTTAGAAGCTGGCAAAAACAAGAATGGATTCTTCCCTAGAGCTGCCAGAAAACATGCAGCCCTGCTGACATATTGATTTTAGCTCAGTGAAGCCAATTCCAAACTTCTGACCTCCTAGACTATAAGATGATAAGTTAGTGTTGTTTTAAGCCATGGAATATATGGTAATCTGTTACAGCAGCAATTGGAAACTAAAATACCAAATCTATAACTAAATATATATATAAATGTGTTTATATAAATGTTGATATAAAAATTATAGCATTGACTTAACTTATTCTTTTTTTAAGATTTTTTCATTTATTTTAGAGAGAGAGAGTAGGGAGAGGGGCAGAGGGAGAGGGAGAGAATCTCAAGCAGACTCCCTGCTGAGCATGGAGCCCAATGTGGGGCTTGATCTCATGACTTTGAGATCATGACCTGAGCTGGGATCAAGAGTTGGATGCTTAACCAACTGAGCCACCCAGGCGCCCTTTAATTTATCCTTCATGAAAGTCAGAAAAAAAAAATTACCATTGGTATTAGTATTATGTGAGAGATTGTTTAAATCAAAGTTTCTACTGAGACAGTCCAATAAAATCAAAACTAAGATTCATGATAGGGTCCCCTTATGAAGAATTTATAAAGAAAATTGTCTGGAAAATTGACTTCATAACCCTCGAAACTCTCAATCAAATCAAGAATTATAAAGGACAGGAGAGTGTGAAGAGAGTTAGCAAAAGATATAGTATGAGGTATGCAACTAAGTTGTGAGCCCAATCCCACCCCAAACCCACGAGGGAAAGGACAAGCCAACTATCTAAGGGGGTGGGGAAGTTTCCCCAGGGCTACCCAGAAAGCTCAGTGTCTTCTTTCTGCTTGAGGGGGGTGCAGGAGGGCTGGCTTCTTCTTCGGCAGAGCCGGGAGTGGGATACTGTGCTAGGATCTATATACCCAGAGCTTGTCCCCCACCGGAGAGAGAGAACAGGCATGAGGGCACAATGGACCAAGTCTAAGCAGACCACCTGAAGGGGCAAAGGGACGCAAGCAGTAAGTTAAAATCCACACATAGAGCCTCAAGTGGCCTCCAAATGTGAAGATGCATCTCTCTGGAACAAGGGACAGTGCCCATAAGAGAAATGTTGGCTCTAAATGTCTGCCAGGTCCAGAACCCATGGAGTCAGATTATAATGATGCCTGTTCTTGTGAGATGTTTCCTCGCCCCTTATGAGTCTCTGGAACAACTCCTTCCTGTTTCAACTTTTCAGGGTGGGAAACTGGGAGGGTTGAGGGTAGAGGAAGAAAGAAAAAGGGAGGAGAAACTGAGGTGAGGCCAACTCTCTTCCCCTTTGCCACTTGCAGCCTCGGGTTGGCCTGTGCTGGGGATTTGAGGCTTAACACATAATATAGTCCAGAATTTCTCTTAACGTCTTGGGTTGGATATTCTAATTACTGGATTGAGCCTCCATGACACTTAGCACTGTCTCCTATGTAAGAATGAGCACAAAAGTGAGAAGACTTGCCAAATTTTCATTCAGGGGAATAAGAAGAAATTCCCCCACTGAGCACTGTTTAAAGAGGCAGTAGAAGAATGGATGAATAAGTAAATAAAGTGTTTGAGTTACATCAGCACACCAGTTATATTTATTATAGGGACTTTCCATTCCTCACAGCATATTCCAGCTAGGCTGGAAAATCAACACGAGCTCTGTCTTCCCATCATACCCTGCTCTGTGCCACATACAAACTGGACACCTAGAATCATCAAAATTTCCTCTCTTATATCCACCCATTCGGTCTGTAATGCAGTCATCCGTTACATAGTTTTTATACCTCAGTTCCTTCCTTTCCGGTTTCCCTACTCTCCCTTGTTCCATCATTATGGGTCCAGATGGCCTCATATCTTGGTTACTATAAAAGTTTTCTCATAGGTGTCCTTGATTAGGCTTTAGGATCCTTTCCAATTCAACTTCCTCTACACTGAAGCCAAACCTATGTGAAAATATAGTATCTCTCCATGCTTCTTTGCCTGGCGTTCAAGGCCCTCCACAATCTGACACTACCTTCTTCTCAACTCTATTCCTACTTCTTCCCTATCCAATATGTTTGCTCCAGGTAAACAGGTATGCCTCTGCATCTTTTTCCTTATGCTTGAAATACTGCCGTGACGGTGACTATATTTCAGTTTTGTGAAATCCTTTCCTCCCTTCAACATCCAACTCAAATGCCACCAACTCCACGAAGCCTTTCCCGATTGCCTCAGTTTGAAGGTTTAGCTGCAGTGTGAGTAACGTGGTTTCTAGAACAGTACACATCTGCCTAATTAAGTCAGCTAATAACTGGAAGAGGCCTAACATTTGCAGGTTCCCATCAATATTGATTTGACCTTTTAATGAAATTTATACATCTTGAGCCACGGATGAATTGACAAAAGGGACATGATTGACATAAAGAAGCAAAAATCTCCGTTCTATATTCAGAACTTCACAGGAAGATGTGAGACGCAGGGGAAGTTTTGTCACAAGATAGTTACTACTATGGTGGAATAGAGTTAATTGAGTTTTCACGGAGGTCGGATGAAGGACTCGCTTTTATAGTCTGTGTCCAATCAGAAACCATATAGTAATCTGAACAATGAAGGTTTAATTTAAAAAGTTAACTACAAAAAGTAAAAATAAGAAAAATAAAAAATTAACTACAGCAGAGGATTAACTAGAAAGAAGAACTGGGGCTCAGAAAGTATACCCTTGAAGGGAGTAAACTTGGAAAAGAGGTCCTCTTTCCAAGGCTAGGACTCAGGCCTTATTGGAGGAGTCCCCAGGACAGAGAAGATCCCTGGATTGCTCTGGGCCAGAGTTGGTCCATAGTTGACTGGAGCACAGACTGGCAAGCAAAGAATTCCAGCTGGACGAGAGTGCAGGGAACACTCTTCTGGGGTGGAGGCAAACAGAGGCTGGCAAACTGGGAACCATGGCTGGGAGTCACTGGGAATTTGCCCTCTGGGTATTCTGCAAGGGAAAGCCATTCACAAGAGGTGCCACACCTCGGAAGTCATTGTAAAGCCACCAGAGCAGATACTGGGTACAGGTTCCCACAGGAACTGTTTATGTTGGCCACCAGACACTGCCAGCTGTCACAGTGCCATAGGAGCCTGGCCTACAAAAGGTGGCCCATCAAAGGATCCTGCTTGGAAGGAGCACTAGTAAGTGAATTTGAAAAAGGAGCCCCTTCCTCCTGCAATGTCCCTCTGGCGCCCTCTACTGACAAAGTGTAGCATTGCGCCAGCTGCAAAAGAGAAATGTGTATAAAATCCAGCTGCAAAACAGTGGGGTTGGGGCTGAGAGGCAATACATTGATAACTGGAACACTGCCCAAACCGTTCTTTTCCAGTTTTTATTTTCCTATTCATCAAACAAGACGGATTTGTAAATCAACTTCCCAAGTACTTAAGTCCCAGGATTTCTCTATTACCATCACCATCATCAAAGAATCCCAAGGGAACAACAGCAACAAATTATTGAGACTTGTTCTAGAATAGATGGTTACACACATTATCTCCTGATGTAGGATGCTATAATAGTCACTTTATTAAACAATAAACAGTATGTAGGTACATGGTATTATTCTTTCTATTCTAACATATGGGATACTGAAGTCCAAGAACGCATAGCTAGTAAGTGATGGATCTAAAAATATGAACCTGGGACATCTGATTAGAAAATCAGCACTATTTTCACAAACTCAGCATGAATTTCTCACCAAGAGACTAATTTTTTCTTTTTTGATGTGCCAAGAAATTCCAGGCGCCAGGCTGAAAATGCAGTGCCCTTTGAGAAACCCTGCTGGCCAGTTTCTTTTTGTCTGACACATCATTTCTTTAAATGCTTAAAAAATGCAATAGAAGTTATGGTTTTCTCCATGAAATTTGATAGTTTTGTTGTGAGCACACATAAAGTCTGGTTGTACCCACATCTCCACTCCTGGGCGATGCGAACAGCCTCATGTTTACGGAGCACTAAGTGCTAGGCTTGGTGCTAAGTGTTGTGCATGCCTTTTCCTACCTAACCCTTGCTACAGTCCAGTGGGTAGGTATTACCCGCCCCATTTTCCAGATGAGAGCCTAAAGGCTGGAGAAGTTAAATATAACTTGACCAAAGAAAGTTATCACCTAAGTAGGGGAAGTAGGATTGGAACTCAAGTAGGATTTATTTCAAACATTCCTGATTTTTAAGTTTTAAAAATATAAAATGGAATTAATATATTTTTAGCTACATTCAATTAATAAAAAAAATTGCTGCCTTGAGATTATTAGGCTCCTTTAAGAATGTTAGGCTGTCTTACGGTGAGCAGCCCATTCCTGGGACTTACTGATACGGCACTCCTTGTCCATTTTCATTGATTCCAGGTGAGACAGGGCAGACCCATGTGTCCTTGACCCAAGCAATTTGCAATCGTCTAGGATAAGGATAGTTGCTGATATGGTAAATATTTTTGGCAAACTGATGTTTCATGGCCTCGTTTCTTACCCTGTGTCTGCTTGTTGAAAGCATCACATCCACCGAGGGGACCTCTGTGCAGCTCAACTAATGAGTCTCCTTAGGCTTCCACTTCTATGTTTAGCCCAAAATAGATCTCGACGCACATTTCTGTGACACTCAAACTAGAGCAACGCTTATATAACTACTGAAAGCAAATTCATATAAATATTTCATATTTAAGTATTTGCTCTGCTTAGACTTCATTAAATTATCTTATTTATGTCACATGGCTATCATGCCAGAAGTATTTGTGAAAAAAGTTAGGGACAACAAGAATTTCAAGAATTTAATAACCTATAACACATGGTTTTACTTAATTCAGTTTTATAAAATAAACTTTTGCCTATCTAGACCTACTTTTAAGATACAAATGTATGTATTTCTTCCATAGATCTCTCAGTCTGTGACTATCGATCAGTCAATTATTTTATCTTCCCGGGACTTCAGGCAGCTCCTGGTCTAATGGCTGAGCCAGGACCTCTGGATGTTGCCTAAAGAGAATTTCACATTCTTGTAAATCTCATTCAGTGAATCACAATGACAAGTACAAAAGCTAGTATTACTGTTCTAGTTAATGAAAATTTACTACGCATAAATTTCCTCTGTTCTCACAATTCTCTGTATAAATCCCTTCTCTCTGTTCACACCACAGGGTGGCAGCCTTGTTTCTCATTTTCAGTTCTGTATTTTCACACTAGGGATCCTGACTGTTACTGAATGGGTATTGGTTTTCAAAAGAAATCAACTGATGAAAACCATGTTCTGGAGGAAATGAGTAGGACAAATAGTGTGGGCTTTCATCTCCTCATTTATAAAACCAAACTGATCTCCAAAGTCCCTTCTAGCTCTAATTAATGATTCCAAAGCTGACTTGAAACTGCACTTGAATCTAAGATTGTGAGAAGGGGACAGTGGGACAGAGCCTTCAGGGGCAAGCTGAACAGATGGGGCAAGCACCAGATGGGGGAAGAGGTGAGGGAGGGCATGAGGTGAAGGTGTTCCCAGCATTTTCAAATGCAGAAGGTATGAAAGCAACCAGCTCAGCAAACCTCTCTGACAGTTTGAGCATCTACAGGATGAAAGGAATTAATGAAAATTCTGATGGAAGTTATAAATGAGCTAGAAAACACTAGTTATAAGTTATTTAATTTCCACACCCTAGAAAATATCCTAAAATCAATCTTTATGTATAAAACTACCATCTCAGAGGAAAGTTAGAAAAAAAAAATCATTGGTGATGGAAGTAACTCTAACTGTTGCCTCGAAGAGAAATACAAAATCACCCCAAGCCAATCAAGACATAGTTTCAGAGAGGATAATCATTACCTGATCAGTAATACTATTGTAACTCTTCTGAAGAAAAAACAAGTTAACAGAAAGATAGCAATCGGCATGCTGTCTATAAGGGGAAGACAGAAGAAGAATTTAAGACCTCCTCTGCAGCATTGTTCAGCAGAGAAAGTCTTGACCATATTGCACTATATATTCGGTCCATCTGAAGTATGTGCACTTTGAGGTAAGACATTTACTATCCTAGTCTGATAATGCTTGCCATTAAATGTATCCAAGTATTCTTCCTGGAACAAATGTCCTGATCACTGGCTATTTCTGTTACTTTCAGTATTCATTTGGAGACAATATAGCAAAATGCTTCAGAGCACAAGCTGTGGAATCAGACCATGAAACGTCCAATTGTCCGGCCACTTGATTAAGTCACTCAACCTGACCCTTTCCCTCATCTTCAAAGAGATACTAGCATACCTCAGAGGGTTGTGTGGGAGGGTTACTGAGACAATGAAGTACAGTGTCAAGCAGAGTTTCTGGCACGTAGTAGATACCAACAAACAGCAGATATTGCAGGAACTGATCCTTTGCTAAGGGTTTTATTAGTTTGGGTGGATTTTTAAATTGATTTTATCGGGGTTTCTAGACAACACCATCATGTCAACTAAAAGTCATTTTGCTCCGCCTTTATTACAATTATTTCTTTTTCTTATCTCATTTTATTGGCTAGAACTTCTAGAACAAAGAGGAGAAAATAATGGTGATAAGAGGCACCCTGGTCTTGTTCTACTTAGTTCTACTTTAATGAACATACTGAGAGTTCAGGCTTGACAATTAACGTAAACACGAAAGACATTAAAATGTTCAAAGTTCAACTTTTCAGCCATCCTGTCTTCCTCCCAATAAGGTAAACACTATCCTGGATTTTTTGTTTATGGTACCCTTACTTGTTTTTTTTTTAATGTGTTTTTATTAGTTTTTTTGAAAGCCTTGCTTCAAAAGAGCTTTTTAAGTTTTTTAATTTTGCTCATCTTTGAGCTGGTATCATACTCTATGTCGTCTTTGTTTGTAACACTCGATATTGAATTGATTAATCCCTGTGATCGCTTCTAGCTTTAGTTTATTCATCTGACTGCTATATAATATTCCCTTGTATAAACACACCCTAATTTATTCAGTCTATTTTCAGGAGACTTTGGGGATTTTTTTTTTTTTTTTTTTACCACTTCAGCTATTAGCAATGTGACTTTGAATATTTTTGTGCACGTATCTCAGTGCAAGAGTTATCCTGATAATTACTCACAAGATGAGATTGAGCATCTTTCCCTATGTTTGACTCATATTTTTATTCATATTATCATGTTTCTTCTGTGAAGTGCTCTTCATGTCTTTAGCCCTATTTTTTCAACTGGGTTATCTGACTTTTTCTTTTTCTTTTTTTTAAAGATTTTATTTATTTATTCAACAGAGATAGAGACAGCCAGCGAGAGAGGGAACACAAGCAGGGGGAGTGGGAGAGGAAGAAGCAGGCTCCTAGCGGAGGAGCCTGATGTGGGGCTCGATCCCAGAAAGCCGGGATCACGCCCTGAGCCGAAGGCAGACGCTTAACCGCTGTGCCACCCAGGCGCCCCTATCTGACTTTTTCTTACTGATACACAGAAGTTCTCCTCTTCTTGTCCATGTTTTTTCAAGGAGTGAGGACATTCATTTTAATGTTCTCAACTCAAGCTGCTTTATGATTGTTGTTTTTTGTATCTTGTTCAAGAAACATTCCCCAATCCCGAGGTCATAGGTTTGTCCTTCCATGTCTTCTTTTTAGAGTTTTGAAGCTTTGCCCTTCACGTTTGAGTCCTTAATCATGCTGGACTTGATCTGCCTGTATGGTGTGGAGGAGGGTTCCTAGTTTATAACCCACTTTCTTGACACTGATAATTGATGAGTCCGTTCTTCCCCACTGGAATTACGTGACCTCGGATATATATATCATGTTTCCCTACAGGAGTCTGACTTTGGCTCCTTATTCTGTTTCACAAGTCAATTGATCTAATCCTGCACCAATAGTTCATCATTTAATCATATAGCTTTATAATAAATTATGCTACATGATAGGGCAAGTCTCACACTTTTCTCCCAAACTCATTCTTCAGGATTGTTTGTGAAGTTCCTCTAAAAATCTTCTGGGTATCTAGACTGGAATGCTCTTGAATCTATAGGCCAGTTTAGGGAGAAATGACTTCTTTTAGATGTTGGGTTTTCCTACTTGTAAAAAATGGTGTATCTCTGCATTTGTGCAAGTGCTCTTCAGTGTAATTGAAGGGCATAATTTTTACATAAATGTCTTGCATATCCTACTATAAGAATTCATAAAGCTTTGTTTTGTGGATTCTATAATTATTATGTGTTTTTATTACATTCTTGCAACTCTTCGTTGCTAGTTGAAGTGCCTATGGTTGACCCTCAGCTTTTGTTCCTACTCTTTTCTAGTGTCACTGCTGTGTTGTCACTGGCACTTCCAGAGGAGTCTGGAAAGCTGAAATCTAGATCTTGCAGAATCTCCTTGAAGCTAGTTTTATCTTTGTGAAGTAGTTCCCACCAATCATACGCATTTACAGGCAATTTGGGAGACAAAAGTAAGGCAGAAGTCATCCTTCTGTCACTTCATCAGGTTTTGGCTAGGAGGCAAGGTCACCGAGGTACGGAGTCTATCTGTAGCCGTGTTCTAGAACGCAGTCGCATTTTGCAGGCATTGAGTTGAGAGGCAGTTGGGAAGTGGCTTTCTGGTTTCAGACTCCTGAACTGCAGCAGTGGTGGTATGTTACTGAAGGCGGTCACCTGATTCTCTCAGCTCCTGTGGTCTTCTTTGGAGGGTCACTCCGTGCTGTTCTGAGATTCATACTTGGAAACTCAACTCTTCCAATGATTTCATATTCTTCTAATTTCGTCTATTCAATTTCTTTCTGTTTAAGTACTTAGAGTAGCTTCTAGTTCCTGGTTGTTAGCTGATTTATAGAAATGCAACTGATTTTTATATTTTTATTTTGTATTTGACAACTTTGCTAAACTCCATTCTTATTCTAAATTTCCTTTTTATATAACCATTTCATCTGCTAGAAATAACCATTCTGTTTTTTAAAATCCTTGTATCTTTGATTTGTTTTTCTTGCCGTACTCACCTGGCTAGTACTCCACTAGAGAGCTGGTTGAAATAAAATAAAAGTTTAACAGCAATTGTCCTTGTCTGAGTCCCATTCTTAAAGAGAAAGTGTTTGGTGTTTCACCCTTAGGTAAGATATTTACAGTAAAGTTATTGTTATTATTTGTAGATACTTCTTATCAGTGTAAGGAAATTTGTTTTTATTCCTGACCTTATAAAAGTTATATTTTAAATCACAAATGCATATTGAAATTCATCAGATTTTTTTATCTATTGAAATAGTCATCTGATTTTCTAAATTAATCTATTCGTTTAGTGGATTATATTTACTTACTTACATTTTTTTTTTTAAGTAGGCTCTATACCCAGGGTGGAGCCCAACATGGGACTTGAATTCACAACCTTGAGATCAGGACTTGACCTGAGATCAAGGTGCAGATGCTTGACCAACTAAGCCACCCAGGTGCCTCTATTTATTTATTTTCATATATGAAAGCAACCTTGCCTTCCTGGGATAAACTTACTTGGTCATGGTATGTTTCCCTTTTTACATTTTGGCTAGTAGGTTAAGCACTTTATTGAAGTTAAATTGACATATAATAAACTGCATATATCTTAAGTGTGCAATTTTATAAGTTTTGAGATATATATACACTCAAAAAACCATCACCACCATCAAGATAATGAACATTTTTGTCACCTCGAAGTTTCCTCATGCCCCTTTTTATCCTATCTTCCTCTCACCCCTCTTCTGAAACCTCAGGGAACCACTGATATGCTTTCTGTCACTATACAGTAGTTTGCATTTCTGGAATGTTCTGCGAATGGGATAATACAGTATGTACTCATTTTGCTGACATTTTTTTTTGTTTTTTACTCAGCATAATTATTTTGAGATTCATCAATGTTGTTATTGCCCTTAGCAATAGTTTGTTCCTTTTTACTTCTGAGCAGAAATTCTGGTATTCCTTGTGTCCCCATTCTATGAAGATACCACCATTTGTTTACCTGTTCACCTGTTACTGGATATTTGCACTGCCTCTTTTTTGGGCTCTTAAAAACAAAGGTGCCATGAACATTTGTGTGCAAGTCTTTGCATGAATTACCACTTTACATTTCCATCAGTAGCATATAAGAGATATATTTTCTTCGCTCCTCAACACTTGGTATGATCAGTTTTTTTTTTTAATTTAGTTATTTTAATAGCTGCGTAGTGATATCTCATTGTGGTTTATTTGCATTGTTCTAATGACTAATGATGTTGAACATCTTTACATATGCTTATTTGCCACCTGTGTATTTTCTTTGATGAAGTGTCGAAGTCTTTTGCTCTGTGTTTTATTGACTTGTTTTGTTGTAATTGTCTTTTTATAATTTTTTAGAGTTTTTATTAAATATATGATTCGCAAGTATTTTCTCCAAGTCTGTGGCTTAGCTTTTCATTCTCTTCACATGTCTTTTGAAGAGTAGAAGTTTGTGGGACACCTGGGGGACTCACTTGGTTAAGACTCTGAGTTTTGATTTCAGCTCAGGTCGTGATCTCAGGGTCATGATCTCAGGGTTGTGAAATTCAGCCCCTTGTCCTGCTCCACTCTCAGTGGGTAGTCTGCTTGAGATTCTCTCTCCCCCTCCCTCTGCTCCTCCCTCACTCTCTAAAATAAATAAATAAATCTTAAAAAAAAAAAAAACAGTAGAAATGTCTGTGTAATTTGACCTATGTATGTGTTGGGAATTGTACTTGAAATGTATTTATAGGGGGTCGCCTGGGTGGATCGGTTGATTAAGCATCTGCCTTTGGTTCAGGTCATGATTTCGGAGTCCTGGGATCGAGCCCCACATCAGGCTCCCTACTCAGCAGATAGCCTGCTTCTCCCTCTTCCTCTGCTGCTCCCTGTGCTTGTGCTCTCTCTCTCTCTCTCTGTGTCAAATAAATAAATAAATAAATAAATAAATAAATAAATAAATAAATAAAATCTTAAAGAAAGTAAGAAAGAAAGAAAGAAAACCTGTTTATAAGAATAATTTGAAACCTAATAGAAATCTACCTTCTTACAGAGAGGTCTGTGTTTCTGCTAGGCATCTAGGGAAATCAATCAGTCTGAAATCATCTTAATATAAGTTCAAAGTTTGAAGTTTCCTGGCCCACTGAGGTGATGGAAACAACCACAAGAGGACTTCTCTACTTCAGGCACATTCTTACCCTCAGGATATAAGTCTTTTGTGTCTCACTTTGGTTTTAGGAAGACCTCCTATTCAACTTCCCACTCATGCGATCACTGGGCTATTGCTGTGCCCTTCACTCAGCGAGGGCACCAAAATACAAGTCCCAGTTCTTAGGACCGTCCAATGCTCGCCGAGCAAGAGCATCTTCTAATGCTTGTTCACCTTTCTCAGTTCTTCCTTGTTCTTAATTTTGGCCTTCCTAATTCTCTTTTCAGTAGTTGCTTTTAAGAAAAACTTCTGGATTTTTCTCCCAGAATTTTTAGTAGTTTTCTGTAAGAGAACTGGTCGATTACCAGAATCCAGAGGCCCATTCCTTTCTTCCTGCGTCATTTTTGCTAGTATTATTTTTAGGAAATTGCTCATTTCTTCCAAATGTCCAAACTTATTGGCGTAAGGTTGTTTGTAGTGTCCTCTTTTTATCTTTTTGGTCTTTATCTGAGGTTAAGACTCTGTTTTTCATGTCTAATTGCTTTTATTTAAGCTTTATCTCTTGTTTTTCTTGGTCAGCCTCATACAATGGTTGTCTACTTTATTATCCTTTAAAAAAAAATCAGTAGAATCCTCCGTATTTTGTGTTTTCTATTTCATTAATGTCTGTCTTTATCATGTGTTTTTTCTATTTTCTTGGACTTTCTTCTGCTTTTCTTTCTCTAACTTAAGTTGGATACTTAGCTCATGAATGTTCAGGCTTTCTTCTTTAAAGCAAATAAAAATCTTATTAATTATATTATTCTCTACTAATTTTTATCTGCTTTACCTATTAATAATTCAGAGATTTATCGGCATATCTACTTTGATATAAATTTGTCAGATTTTAAATTTATATCCACTAATTTTTATTTTTATTTTGCTGATATTAATATAGCTACTAGTTTTCTATGATTAGTATTTTTCTGGGATCTTCTTTTTAATTTAAATTCAATTAGCCAACACATAGCACATCATTAGTTTCAGATGTAGAGTTCAGTAATTCATCAGTTGTGTATAACACCCACTGCTCATCACATCACGTACCCTCCTTAATGCCCATCACCCAATTTCCCCATTCCCCTACCCTCTGGAATCTTTTTCATTTTTAATTTTCATAATTTTTACTCTTTAAATGTAAAAAATATTTGGAGATCTTATATTTTCTTTTTGTTTATTTTTTAAGCTACCGGAACAATCTGTTTTTGAACTCAACATATTTATACACAGACTATAGTTGAATTATTTTTAGTCTATTATATTTTTTTGGCATTTTTTACATGTGAGTTTAATCTATTTACATGTGTTATGGTTAGTAGAAATTTATAACTTATTTCCACTATCTTTATGCTTTCTTTTTGTTCCACTTTTTCTTTTTTTCAAGATTTTATTTATTCATTTGAGAGAGAGAGAGTATGTGAGAGAGAGAGAGCACAAGCAGGGGGAGCTGCAGAGGGAGCCCAATGTCGGTCTCCATCCCGGACCCTGAGATCATGACTTGAGCCAAAGGCAGACCCTTAACATAGAGCCACCCAGGTGCCCCTGTTCCACTTTTTCTGTGTTTTTTTTTTGTCTCTTAACGTTCTTTATACTTGTTTAATTGTCTATTTTTTTATTATTTAATTTTTGTTTTCTACGAGATGGGAATTTATACATTCTATTTTTTATTCTCTTTATAATAGTAGTAGTTTTTTAGTAATCTTATTTAACAACACAACAAGATCTAAAACTGATCATACTGTAACTTCTTTCAAACAATACAAATCTAAGGATACTTTTCCTGCATCACCCTGCTCCCCCAAGTTAATGAGAAGTGCATAGGATGAAATTTCCAGAGTAAAAATTAAGTAGATTACTTTCCCACCACTAGAGGGCGAGATATATTTTCGAAATAATTTTATATATTTCAAAATAATGCTGTTTATCTTAGTTGTGAATTGAATTATTGACTAAATGACCAAACCAACTTTTGTTTCAAGTAGGTGGCCTAAAAATAATACATCTCTAGCTTTTCAAGATTCAATTCCATTAACAGAAGAAATATAAACATAAAATTTAATTCATAGCAGCACAAAAAATGACTCAGAATATCAGAACAGCAGAGAGTTTCTGAATCATATTAAGTAGGCGTCACACAATAGTATTAAATCTGAGGTGGGGAGTGGGGTGGCAGGAGGGGGGGACAAAAGAAACTCCATTTTTTGTGTGTATGTTTGTGTTGTCTGAATTTCTACAAAGACAATGAATTCATGTGTCCTTCGTGTAGAAAAAAAGGTTGCATAGTCATTTATAAATAAAGTATATGGATAGAGATTTGATGATAAAACCTAACAGAGCTGAGGATCTTTGAAACTCATACATTTGACAAGTGTCATAAAAACTCCTCCAAAAGAGAACTAAAATTGGAGACAATGGAGCTTTTTAATCCATGTGGAATGTATTTTTGTTATGAAATAAAGATCTGACTGTATATATACTTTATCAGTGGATAGCCAACTGTCTCAATTCCATTATTGATTGATTACCTTTTCCCAAAAGAATTGAAATGCACTTTTATCATTTAATAATTTCCTTTAAATACATGGATCTCTGTTTTCTGTTCTTTTCCATTCATTTTCTGTCCATTCCTGCCCCAATTCTATCCTATATTAATTATTGTGGCTTTTTAATGTGTTTTTAGATCTGGCAGATTAATTCATGTATATATACATACATTTTATGTATACATATATATTTTGCAAAGCTATCTATGTCACTCTCTTGCATGTTCTTTTTTAGATGAAATTTAGAATTTGATTAATTTTATTAAAAGTTATCATTAGCGGGGCACCTGGGTGGCTCAGATGTTTAAGTGTCTGCCTTCAGTTCGGATCATGATCTGGGATGGACCCCCAGGAGTCTGCTTCCCCCTCTCCCTCCGCCTCTCCCATTGCTCATGCTGTCTCTCTGTATCTCTCTGTCTCAAATGAATAAATAAAATCTTCAAAAAAATTATCCTTAGCTATTGATAGGGATAATATTACATTTACAGATACATTTGAGGAAGATCGACTTCTTTGAACCATTGAGCCTTTCCATCTTTTTTCTCCATCTACTGTCTCTGCTTCTCTTCCTATGTCAGCTTCGTTAACTGCTAGTGAACATTGCTCTCCTTACAGAAGAGGCTATGTCCTTCCGTTGCCCTCAGTTCACACCTTCCCAGTTTTACTACTAGAAAAGGAAATTGTTCTTTTTCTCAGCTGCACCTCCATAAATCCTGGAGTAGGACGCTCTTTGGCCTGGCTTGGTCACATACCCTTTTCCTCACCAATCACAGGAGCCAGGAAAGCGGGATAGTGAGTCCACTCAGGAGAGATAAGCTGCACAGTCTTTTGAGCAGAGACAGTATAATATAAAGAATTTTTAACTCTAACAGGAAATTGGAGTATTAAGGGGTTAGCTAGCATGAAACAAGGAAAACCGGAAAGAATATAGAAAGGGCACATTCAAGGAGCAGGCACTACTCCTGGGGCTGAGATGGAGTGCCAAGGAACAGCCTTGCGCCCTCCCCGCCGCACCCGCCCCAGCAGAGCTGAGCTCCAGACCTTGTTGGAGAAGGCATGGCCAGGACTCACTGAAATTTACTCTGATACTTCCCAGACAGAATTCACAGGGAATCCCCCCTCTAACTGCTGGGGATAGCAGGTCACAGGGAGATGTGTCACCGGAGGGGCTCTCCTACAAAACCTCACGGTAGGGAGCATGTTTGGGGGGTGAGCTGCACGGGTGGAAGCTACGTGTGTTGTAGGAGGCAGGCTCTGGAGAAGCTGCTTCCACCGTAGGAGCCATGTGCGCTGTGGGAGACGGCCTGACGGCTGAGCTTCCAGAAGCACCTGGAACAGAACAGTGCTGTATTTCTACCTAATAAGACACGGCTATCCTTTTTGGAAGTGAAATTCTCACCTTTTCCCCAAATAAGGGGAGACAGAGTCTTCAGACTCATTGTATCCATTGCTGGCTATATTAATCCTCAAATTCAGTCACCGTTCCACTGAATATTCTGTTACTTAAAGAACAATTGTAGGGCCGTCTGGGTGGCTCAGTCGATTAAGCGATTAAGCGGCTGCCTTTGGCTCAGGTCAGGATCCCAGGGTCCTGGGATGGAGCCCTGCATCCTGGGATTGGAGCCCCATGTTGGGCTCCCTTGCTTAGTAAGGAAACTGCTTCTCCCTCTGCCCCTCCCCCTGCTTATGCACACTCTTTCTCTCTCTGTATCAAATAAATAAATAAAAATCTTAAAAAAAATAAATTAAAAAAAACCAATTGTAACGTTAACTTCTGTAGTCAGTTGCATTGTGGTCTCAGAAGATTATGTCTAAGTTCTAGTGTCCAGTACCTGTGAATGTGCCCTTGTTTGGAAATAAGGTCTTTGCAGAGTAATTAAATTAAGGGTCTTGAGATGAGGTCATCCTGGATTTATAGTGGGCCCTAAATCCAATGCCTGGTGTCCTTATAAGAGAGAGAAGAGGGAAATTTGAGACACAGACACGCACAGAGAAGACAATATGAAGATGGAAGCCAAGATTGGAGTGATGCATTCACAGGCCAAGGAATGCCAAGGGTTACCAGGATGCCACCAGAAACTAGGAGAAAGACATGGAACACATTCTCCCTTAGAGCCTCAAAAGAAACTAATACTGCCAACACCTTGATTTTGGAATTCTGGCTTCCAGAACGGTAAGAGAACAAATTTGTGTTGTTTTAAGCCATCAGATTTATGGTATTTTGTTACAGTAGACCTAGGAAACTAATACAACTTCCAACAACATGAATATAAAGTAAAAATAGGAAGGAGATAAAGAAAGAAAACGATTAGTAAATACAAATAAACATATAGGTATAATAAGCCAATAGAAAACATGCAAAGATACTGCAGTCCTCATTTCTGGAATTGTTCACAAGGTCATGATTAGTATCTACAGCTTTTATTTTCCTCTACCCATCTTGTATTTCCCCTGCCATCAGTTGGAGCCTCAGCTGGTTGGGATTATTTGCTTGGTGGAGTGGCCCAAACCTTCAATTCCAAAAGATCTGAGTCCTCAAACACCCTACCATTTATTTTTGGTTGCTATAAGTTTTCATTAACTTTAATATTAGACATAATATTAAGTACTAAGAGGATCCCGAGAGAATTTTCTGGGTTCTAGACTGTCTTTCTAGACATTTCCCAAACAGTGTCACTATTTAAATATATCATTTCAGGGGCGCCTGGGTGGCTCAGTTGGTGAGCATTCAACTCTTAATCTTGGCTCAGGTCTTGATCTCAGGGTCATGAGTTTGGGCTCTACGTTGGGCATGGAGCCTACACCAACAAAAAAAAAAAGAAAAAAAGAAAAAAAAAAGAAAAGCATATCATTTCACTAAATGTTTACAGCTTTGGGTAGGGATTTTACTTGTTGCTAAATTAGTTAAGTATAAGAGAGAGTTCAAAATTGCTCTAATTTGAGTGTGACTTTTCTGTATACTTTATTTATATAAATAAATGTCTTAATGGTTTCTTTATACACTTATATTATATTTCGCAGTAAATGTTTGGTAGAAGTAAAAAAAAAAATCACTCCAGTCAGTAAATTACCTCCTGTTTTTGTTTTTTTGTTGCAGGGGCATAAGGAACCCAAAATAGACAGGTGGTAGTCTCCTCCTCCGATTTAGCGGAACCACTGACACATCTCATGAAAGAAGCATTCTCCCCTTGGGGACTCAATTCTCTACACCAGCAGCAGTCAAAGTTTCCAGAAAAGGGAGGAAAAATTCTGAGTGGTTTAGTAGATGAAGTTGTGAGCAGAGCCACTCCTACTGCCACACCTTGATTCAGGTTTATTCTGGCTATGGAAGAGAGGGTACCATGTAATGGTCTCTAATTCAAAATACATCCTGTAAGACAGAATTTCATTTTTCCAGGGTGTTGCCTCCCAAGAAGGCTATAGCTGAGTCTTCAGTAAGTCATTTCACTGTTCAGTTAAGTCAGCTGCTTCCAAGTGATGGTGTACGTGGTAAGATCTGTGATTTCATAGACGTGGACCCATTGCTGCACTTCCTTTGCTGTGAAATGAGTTCCCTGATTGGATGCAATGTTGTGTGGGATGTACTGCTGGCAGATAAACCATTTTGTGAGTTCACAGATAGTGGTGCTGGCAGAAACATTATAAGGAGGAAAGGCTAATCCATTTTCAGAATATGTGATTATTCCAATAAGGATGAATCTTTGCTGGCTCAGTGATGGAAGAGGTCCAGTATAATCAATTTGCCATCAGACAGCTGGTTCATACCCTAGGAAAGGGGCCATAGCAAGAACTCAATGTTGTTTTCTGCTCTTGGCAAATTAGGCACTTAACGGTAGTGTCAAGATGAGCCTTGGTTAAGGAGATGTCCAGATTGTTGAGCACATGCATAGCCTGCATCCTTACCACCATGGCCATTTTGTTCAAGGGCCCCGGGAGCAAGCCCTGAGTAGCTGGGTAAGAGGCTGGCTGACATCCACAGATAGCGCCATTTTGCCCACCTGATTTTTAGCAGTCTCCTCTGCGATGGATACCGTTAGTATGCATCGAAAAGAGACACAGCTATCTTCACAGTTTGTGCCCATTTAGAGAAATTCATCTAGATATCTCTTCCCCACACTTCCTTGTCACCAATCTTCCAATCTTATTCCTTCCAAGTCCCTGCACATCGAGAAAAACCATTAGCAATTGCACATTCTAGTCACCCCTCACTCTAGACATGGAGCGCAAGCAAAGACACAGTTCTGATTATGCTCCCTCGGAAGAGTTTCCTTTACCACTGACTGTCCTTCAGACCCCTGAGTGGGCAGAGGAGGTAGATTCTAGAGAAGACTTCCATGCTTCAGGAGCCTGTCATGGGGGTACACCGGAACCAGGAAGCAAAACCCTTTCCTACTTCGATGTCTCTCCAGTCTTTTCTACTGATAAAACTTAACATTCTGATCGCTAGCAAACAAGAATATTTAAAGGACCAAGATCCATCTTCACACAGCAGACATAAAGTGAAGTTGGAACTGGGAGCGATAACTCAATTTCCAGACAGCTGCCCCAGCTTAGCTCAGAAACCTGCCAATCATAATCACTATTGCAGCTCCCGTTTGGACGCACGTTGGACTGGAGGAAGGTAAAGAGTAAACACGGTTCCCCAAATAAGAGGTAAGAGGACTCTTCCCAAAGGAAGAGAGCTGTTCTGGGCTGACAAAATGATAAATGTTCCCTACGTGTTATCCTTTGAGTGTAGCCAATCTTGATAAGGTCCCGATCTCGTTAAACGATAAATAATGCATTTTTAGCCAATGCACAAATATATAATAGAGGGGGTGGGGAACAGGATAACAAAAACTAATGAGAAAGGGCAAAAAGGAGACTCACTGTGCAATGGTTGAGCATATACCGTATCCTGTTGGACAAGAGTAAGGGTAAGAAGGGCTTCTCTTTTCCAGCAGAGAACTGAGATCTTTGGTCAGCCAATCAAAGTGTCAAGATTTCCTTTATTTATTATCCTCAAAGACCCGGCCTTAGTGGAGTAACCAGAAGGAACTTCCTGGTACTGCTCTGGCAACTGAATTCATCTTTCTGCTGATACGGAGACTGGGATGTTGTCTCTGACACATCACACCAGTAGAGGCCTTCTGCAAGGACAAAGGCTTTCTGGCAATCCCTTAAAATTTACTTGGCTGTCAGTCAGTGTCATTTGGGGGAAATCCATTAGGTTGTTATCAGAAATCTCATTGAGACAGTAAGCTTTGAATAGGGACTTTGCCCTTCTTGTTTCTATCTCTTGGAAACTGGCCTAACAACTCTGTCAATCACCCTGGATCTTAGTTCACTGTCTTTGCCACAGACTCTGTTCGATGATAGGGAGAGAAACAGGCTGGGATTGTAAAGCCAGGTTACAGCTTGGGACTCTATCCCCTAAGTTGTGTACCATTCGACTGGCATAATGGGAAAATTACCTTTTTCAATTGGTAAGGGGGCACAGCGGAAGATATTTGAGAAGAGTCATGAGGAATGAGACATCCCTGACTCCATTGCCCTGCTGGGTCTCTGCATTGCTGGTTGGTGTATAAACCTTATGGGGGACAGAAAAATTAGTTGTTTCAATTGGCAGAGTAGATATTATCTGATCATAATCAGTATAGGATAGCTAAACCCCTGGAAGAAAGGACTCCTCCTAAGAGCTATGTAAGTACCACACCACCATTGCCTATCTCTTTCAGAATGGCCCTACTGAACCAGTTTGTCTCTCTCATGGCACTAAGGGAGCAGGAAGTAGCCAATATATTCAAATGATTTTTTTTAACCAAGTTCATAAACCCAGAAGCCTTAGTGGGCATAGCTATCTGTTGTGAAGGATCATAAAGCTTTTTGTTTGATTTTAGGTAGCAACCCCACGCAGGCAAATGCTTCCATAAATGTAAAACTACATACTCAGGTTCCATATGAATGTCAAATTACTAGAAGTTTTGAAATGCTCCTCTCAGTTTCTATACCTATTCCATTGCTGATTTCACTGCAGCTTGCAGACTGGCTTCGGTCCATACACACATTTTCAGTAGCACTGATCTAACAGATAAATCTCACTATTTTCCCAGCCTAGGTGTCAGTTTCTTTGTTAATGGAGAGTCTTGGTTTGGGACATATACTGTATATTCTAACCTTACCTAGCACCTGGATAATGGGTAATATTATAATCTTACCTGGCACCTAAATAATGGAGCATATTCTAAGACCAATGAAGCCCACAGACTTTATCTTACTGTCTTACTTCTTTCATCATGAAGTGACTTCCTTGGTCAGAGGAACGGTGTATGGGCTAATGTGAGAGTGTATAGACATTCAATAGGTCTATGGAGAATGGTGCTTGCAGCAAAACCAAATCCATTTCCAGAATGAGAAACTGTTGTAGTGAGACAAATCGTTGACTAATGTATGACAAAAGGGATTCCAAAGCAATTGACATGGTTTATACCAGGTATCTTGCTAGTCCCCTGAAAGAAATTTGCCTCATATAGACCTTAAAATTGGTCACTGTTGCAGGAAAAATTGACTTTTCAGCGGTGGCACTAGTCACTGGATTATGGCCTTTCCCTTGTCATTCCCTTGGTAAATCAGACCATGTTATGCTACAGCTTAAAACCCTTCACTTCCCCTAGCGCTTGGTAGAAAATCCAATCTCCCTTGTATGTCTACAAGGCACTGAAGGTTTCAGGCCTTAGTTTCTCTCCAATTTCATCTCATGTCACTCTTTCCCTTGATTTGATCAGGATACCCCATCCACCCTAATGCTCCAGCATAGCAAACTCTCAGCATCTTGTTCCCACTGCCCGTTAGCAGTTTATGAACATCCCTTCCACTCCCATCCCTTCCAGTTAAGAGCTGATGTTACCCGCTAAAAGTCGACTCCCCACTAACACACAGACATAACTTTCCAATCAAGCTTCTTGTTTATTTTCTTCACTTATGCCTAACACAAGCTATAATTATTTAATATTATTTGAATATGTTAGTACAGAAATTGAAACAAAATGGAAATTCCATAAATCTACAGGGCTTTTAAATGCCCAGATATTTTTTCAACAGAGTGGGAAGCAAAAGATCAAGAGGCATTCTTGGAGACCCTATAAATAATAAAATACCCTGATGGTTGCATACTCCCAAATCTCCTGAAGTCAGCCCTCCTCTTTTCTCCCAAAAGGACAGTGGCTTTATCATTTTTCATCCAGGAGTCACACCAATCAGAGGCCAGGTACCCATGATCCCGCCTCGTGGCCTTTTATTAAATCAGAGCTGCCCATTGGCCTCATCCAGGGTCAGAGACTTCTGACTGCAGCCGCTGAGCTCCGGAACGGAGGCCCGTGCTTGCCTGAGAGTAGGACTCCGGGGGCGTCTCAGGGTTCTGCACTGCCTGGCGCTGCCCAAGCCGTTACTCGAGTCTCGCTCCCGCCGGCAGCTTCTCTCAGGCCATCCCCGAGGGCTCATCGGGCCCCAGCGCGGCCGTTCAAACTGGCGAGTGTGCGCCTTCCGGGGTCCCCGGATCATTCCAGGGCTACCTGGGCGCAGAGCCGTGGAAGGGCCTCAGTCCCCAGGTGCCCGGCTTGCGAGTGAACGCCCTCCTACGCCCGTTGGCCTGACCCGCCACTCTGCACCGGCGCCCCAACCCTAGCCTGCAGCAGCCCTCTTCCCCCGTCCATCCTTCCCGGATCTGGCTACAGCGCGTAAAAGCCTCTGAAGTGCTCGGGCTCTAAGGCGGAACCCGGACCACAAACCCAAGTTGAGTAAGGAACAGCGAAGGCAGAGGCGACAGAAGTGTGACCTAAGCTCCCTTGCCCTATTTTTCTATCTGTCCATCTATCTGTCCATCCATCCATCCATCCATCCATCCATCCGCTAATCATCTCCTGTCGCTGTATTTTAGGACTAGAATTAGAATTCCTTAATGAACGCTTTATCGCGATGTCGTAAATCAACGCGTTTAACTGAAAAAGCGAAATAGGACTTTTTCAGACAGAAAATGTCTTAGTTGTTGAGAACTAGTTTTGCTAATTATGTTAAATGGTGGACCTTTAAGTTCAATGAGCTAACGAGAAAGTTCTCCGGTTTTGCCAAAAAATTAAAGTCCTTTTATATTATACTGTATGCCAGGAACTACGTACTTATGTTTAAATATCCGCAACAATGTACAAAGGTCACGCAGTTTTTTCGAAATCTTTTTAGGCGGTCCTCAAGCAAAAAAAAAGTCTAGCCCAATAGCAGTCCCTGCCCCCAATACCCGGACGTCGCCAAGCCCAGGAGCGGGAGGGGCCTGCCTTGGGGGACCAGGAAGGAGGAAGGGAAAGTGGGGAAAGGGGCGGGGGGGAAAGTGACGGGAGCAGTGAGAGCCGGAAATGACTGGCTAGCGAGGAACCCAGGGGCACCCTGTCCGGCGGCGCTCTAGCCCCCGCGTGCTGTCTCTATGCTCCCCCTGCGTCTGGTCTATTTATTGTCGCGGGGAAGAAGCGGCCGCCCAGTACCCGGAACAACAAAGCACGAAAGACGGAGCCCGAGCCTCGGGGGCTCCTAGCAACGGGCCGGGGCGGGAGTTCCATGGAGACTGGGGAGCGCGCTCGCCTCATCATCATCCTTGTCCTCCAGCTTATCCTTCGCGTCCGCCGCCCCCTCTTCCCACGGTAACCCCGTAGGCGACCCTGGGCGGGGGGAGCGCGGGCGACTGGGCGGCCTGAGTGCCGGGGCTCGTGTGTGCGGGCCGGGCCGTGCTGCGGGTGGGAGGTGCGGGGGCGGACGACCCGAGGAGATGAACTAAGGTGGGGGAAATGGGTCCGGGGGCCGAGGGAGGGTCTACTTCTTAGGAGGACAGGGTGATATTTGGGGAGCTCATCGGGGATAACGGCGTGGGGGCGGGGCGTCCCTGCCTGCGAGCGTTATCGAGCAGGGTGTAGCATAAGAAAAGAGGTATTTTATTCTTCGTGTTAGACACCCCTGGGAAAGACAGGAGAAGGGTGATTCCCCATCTGTCTCTGTGAAGCTCTCACCCAGAGGGAGAAAGATCGTGCAAAGATGCTAGGGGTCCATTGCTTCCCAGAAAACTTCAGCGGCCTCTGCTGCGGCGGGAAGGCTCCCAAATAGCACCTTCGCCGGTTCCTGGTGCTGGCAATGCCAACAGCCCCGCTTTATTACTATTATTGTTATTAACCAAATTAGGTTTGATGAAGGGTCTGGAACTAAGGAAGATAGAATGAATTGTGGGTAGGGCTGAGCAAGGATGAGACTTGGGATAAGTGCTTAATGATAGCCAGTTAAGAGCCCTAAAAGTAAATTTAATTGCGAATGACGGTTTTTAAGGCTCCTTCTGCAGAGATGTGCATCTGCGGACTCTGTCAATGTGCTCATTGCAATAAGACTCACACTGCAGCCAGTCCACATCTGTGAGCTCTCTGGCTGCATCTGTCACCTGCAGTTCCAAAGCGACACTGGCAGTTAACCAGCGTGGGCTTGGGTATTTAGGGTTAAGAACAGTGCCTTAAAATTGGCTCAAGGAAAAAAAAAAGAAAGAAAAAGAAAAAAAGAAACAAGCTTGGTGTGATTTTTGTGTGAAGAACCAATTACTGAATCACTCAGAAAACTGAAAAAGAGAAATACAAGGAAAAGAGTGAGCTATTCGAGCATAATCTGCTGTCTCTTAAAGTTTGAGAAAATGGCAGTTCATTCAAATGGAGAAGGGACTATTATCTCTGTTTTGAAAAATTATTCACAGTCTGATACATCCAGTTACATATTTATCAGCTTATATTACCTCCTTATGCTTTACATCACTATTTAATGGTTTTATGCCTTCCCAAATCATTCCAGGTCAGTAAATGAGGTTTCCCTGTGGCATACTGAAAAGGCTACATATACCTACTAGAGAATTTCATTTTTGTGTGCAGTGAGAATAAAGCTCTTCATATAAAATCGAGGGTTGAAGATGAAAATAAAACCGATAAGTCACAGAAGCAATTATGTCAACCACAGCCTCTGTTTGTCTCCCACTTTTTTCTGCTAAGCCTGGCTTGTCTTAAACAAAATGTGTCATCCTTATCCCCAGCCCCCTCTTTTCATACTCTCTGCCTTCAAAATCAGAAACTGTAATGATCTGCTATTAAGTGTTCTTGATTGGTTGACTGGTGCCAGAAGAGAGTTTTTAACTCAGGCATTTTCATGGAATTGAGATGAATTGAGGTGCAGTGTCTCTTGTTAAAGGAAGTTCACGGATGTGCAAATAGGTGGACAGTTTCCTTTAATGGGAAGTATAAACATTGGGAAACTTACAATTGCATTTTAGGACTCCTTAGAAGAAAAACACAGTATTGTCACCTTTAGGTTAACGAATCAAGGACTGTTGTTTAATCTTTTCATAAAGCTGTTCTTCTGTGAAGGATATCGTGGGGGATGACCACACTTGAGGCTGTTGGATGTTGAGTCCCAAGGTTTTCATAGTGCCTGTGAGACTTAGTGAATGTCCTCAGTCCGGGGTTGCCGTTGTGCTCACTTATCTAGATCTATTTCTGTTTACCTCTATCCCTTCCGTGTTGGAGTGGGGGTCAAGCCTAGCTTCCACTTTAGTAACAGTCCCAATTTCTGTGTTCCTTGCTCTCTACTACAACATTCCCAGTGTTTGGTGGTATTTTAGTTCCTCCCCTTATTTAATCATGCCTCAATCAAAATGATTTTTGTGCTGTTTGTATTATTTGTTTCTTACGGAGTTTTCAACCTATGTGGCTGGCCTATATATCTTTTTCATTAATGTTACTTTGTTGTATTTTCCTTCTGTATCCCTCCCCTTTAATTGGAGAATTGGAGTGGTCATGTCACATGTCTATATTCATTGTATTTGTGCAATACAACAGGTTAAGAGCCTGAGGCTGAGACTCAGAAGACTGTATTGAAATAAGACATGTACAAAATATTGTAACTTTTCAGAATTAAAGGTGTTTTTGAAGTTCAAGTGGCAGTATTATAACTGTAGACATAGTCACCTTTTTAAAGGTAAGAGAGTATTGTGGATTTTACTGCGTGCTTTTAATTGAAGCTCAGATTTTCATGATGCTTATTCAGAAAAACTTTTCTTAACATCAGTCTTTTCTGATTATTCCGCATCTGAATATTTGACCGAAATTATATTTTGCCAAATTTGAGGGAACGATTTAAGCGATTTCCACAAACTTTTCTTTATGTGGAAAATTTTTGTCTCAAAATTTTTGTGGATATACGGTAGTTCCCTGTTTACCTGTGGTTTTGCTTCCCATGGTTTCAGTTACCCTCGGTCAACCATGGTCTGGAAGCAGATGATCCTCAGAATGTTAATAGTAGCTTAACACTAGGTCATAGTGCCTACATCATTCATCTCACTTCATCTCAACACACAGACATTTTATCATCTCACATTATCACAAAAAGAAGGGTGAGTGCCGTACATGAAGATATTTTGAGAGAGAGAGAGACCGCATTCATGTAACTTCTATTGCACTATATTGTTATAATTGTTCTATTTTATTATTGTTGTTAATCTCTTACTGTGCCTAATTTATAAAGTAAACTTTATCATAAGGACATATGTTTAGGGGGAAATGTAGTATATATAGGGTTTGGTATTATATAGTTTCAGGCATCCACTAGGGGTCTTGGAACATACCCCCACAGATGAAGGGGAACTACTATAGACATATATAGAATGTGCAGAATTTGCTCTGAAGTAGAACAAATACATGTGAAATATGCAACTGAATATTTTTAGATTGTTATTTCTTATGGATGTCACACATTTAAAATAAATATTGTATAATCTAGTTGAGTGGGTGTCAGTGTTGTTTTTAGGTGAAGGAGGGCTGTATAATCTGGTGATTGATTTCCTTCTGTTGCATCATCGACCACGTGATGAAATTATTATTGCTTTGAAAAATAAAATTTACATTTATTTTAGAAGAATTTATAGTAGAATATTTCCACAGTGTCTCTAACTGAAAACCTGTAGTGCTTTGAAAATTTAACTGTGTTGTGACACTTGAATTAAAAAACAAGGATTTCCTGAAATTTATATTCATATTTGTTGCACCTTTTATATGCCTGATGCCACATCAGGTACGTACAGCTGAGTGAAGGGTGTTTCTCTTCAGGTGCTTTTTGTGCACTTGTAGATAGCAGAGACGTGATGTGCATGAATACCAAAACAGGACACACAAATGTGAATTTCAGACCCTATGTTACATACTGCCTGGTTCAGTTGGTGTACAGATTTCATCATGCCCGCTAAATTAGAAGTTTCTTGAGGATCAGGACCCTGAGTTGCCATCCCACTGTATAGTAATGTCATGCACGTGTGGGTGCATGTTTGAAGATTAACATGTTAATAAAAGGATAGGGAGTTATCTGGTAGATGAGGGAAATCTTTCAGGTATCTAATCTAATTAGTAACCTAATTCTTGATGCCTACAATTTCAACTTTTTTATGCTGGCTACGAGTTCTAAGCAGCAAAAATTTCTCTAACATGATTAGGGCCTTTTTTTTTTTGGACCAATTCAGATGATAAAAATATGGTTTACTGCCTTGAGTAGATGCAGTCTCTTCTCTTGTCCCTTGAATACCGCCTCGGGCAGTTTCAAAAAGGAGAAAGAGTATGTGCGTGTTTGAGGTCTTTCTAGGCCACGTATGCGAATTTGACTTTTGTATTGTGATATAGCTTTTTATTAAGTAGAGAGATAGAGTGTGTGTATTTGTGTAGTTGTGGAAAAACCAAGATTCCAGAAGTATGTCATTAATGAAAAAGGATCAGGTTGTATCAGAAATTATATTCATCTGGTTTTATCTTGCGACTGGTGATAAAATTCAAAGTTTGGTTTAAATGGCTTGTTTTGTATGGGAGACATGCTGCTAGGGATCCCATTAAATGTTAAAAAAATACACGTGAATTTTGGGACAGTTCAGATCGGCCTTCATGCAGGAATCAATAATGAAACTGTTTAAAATTTCACCAAAAAAATGCAGCACAAAAGTTTGGGTGGCACCTTTGACCACAGAGAATTCATTCATCAAGCAAGAGTACTGCAAAGCAGAGTATGTTGAGTTTTCTCAGGACATGTGTGGATGACTCTTAGTATTTTAAGTCAAAATTTTTTTATTAATTAAATAGTTCAAAGAATCAGGTGCTTACCGTCTTTTGCTGATAAATTACAGGTATTTTCATTGTGAGGCAGGACATTTTTGATCAAAATCAGTTATGCTTTCTTGGGATTAGGGTTGATACAGCGCCTGAGAGCATGGACTCTGGGTACAAGTTATCTGTGTTCAGCACAGTGGCTTTGCTGCTTCTTGATGATGTGGCCCTGAGCAAGTTATTTCACTGCCTTGATTCCCCCATTTCCTCAACCGCAGTATGGGGTTAATATTAGCACGAGGCTGTGGGGGTTGCTGTGAGAGCTGAGTGTAAAGCACCAGAACAATGCTCAGCACAGCGAGCTCAGAACCCTGAGCTGGTGCTCCCAGCCGCGGTACTAGGCAGCACATCAAAGGTGAACCAGCTGTATGCTTTGTTTCTTCCCTCTGGGGGCTTTCTATTAAAGCATCGGAATTCTTGATTTGCGGTCACTGACTGTGGGACTCATCTCCGCTGTTGGGTTTTGGGGGGAAGGAAGCACTTTTGTTTTAATTTTGAATGATCACACAGGCATCTGGTTATCACTTATGGCAGATGGACTGGGTAAAAAGAGACATCTCTGTTTCTTGGAAAAGGAAGGCCAACAAAGCCTGGTCTGGCAGCACGTAGCAGCTATTGAAATGCTATTACCCTGTGGACTTGACCGCTTGTTTTGCTGTACGGTGCTTCTGAATAAAAGGAGTAGACCCCGATGGTTTCATTTAGCAGAATTCGTCTTTAAAGTTAGAGGACACTATTTGTGCTTGTATAACCTGAAATGGTGGTAAACTTGAAACTCCTTGGTGTCTTTGTCAAGCCAGTTAACTTGAGTTTTCTGTGTCACTATAAATGTTCTACATAGTAGCTTTCTTGTAATTTTAGAAGTAGCTGAAACTGCTGCTCTGCTCCAGTAATTCAGGCGGCTCGAGAGTGACTGCCTAAGATTGGACAATTGTTTGTTTATGGTACGGCCAACACCATACTGCGGCTTACCTCATCAGGGGAATAACTTGATCATCGTGGCTTTGGTTAGGCTGTTATTGAAATGGTTAACTTTTTAAAGTTAAGTCCAAATGTTTTAGTTTAGTTATATGGACATTGGAAACTGCTGACAGAAAATAAATGTTTCTGCTTTTTCATGTAGACAATGAATTGCAAACTGTTCTTTCCCATTTTGGCTAATATCCAGCTCTTGGTTTTTAGTTGGCATCATATTTTTATAAAATGTATGTTACAGAAGTTTATATAAAACATGCTATTAAAATATGTAACGCTTTACATGTACAGAAGTGGAGTTGTATAACTCTTTCTACCATGTTGTGCCGTTTTTGTTTTTTTTAGTTGGTTTTTATACCATTTCCCCGTAAGAACACTGGTCAGTATGCTTGTATTTGGACATGTGGCTTTTGTTTTCCTGTTTAAAGAGAATGAAGTCTAGTTGATAGTGCTGATTTAGTCGAGTAATCACTACGTTGACCAGATGGATTGAGTATTGATAGAGTATTGTTAACATTATCCCCATAGCCATCGTAGATTCTGATCTGAAAAATACTGAGATAAGCAAAGAAATGGTCATGGCTATTTCACTGATATCTATATAGATATAGATATATTGATATATACATACACGCTTACATATATCCTTTAATTTTAGATATTCTAAGGACTGAAGTGGGAAATTTTTACAAAAACAGGTCTCTAAGGTGTCAGTATTGTCCAGAATAAAAGCCTGTTTTGAAATAAATGTTTGACTAACACATTGTTAATGTTTCCTTAGTGTTCTTTCCACCACACTTTCTCAGGAATAGGTGTTGCTGTCCTTGAGATATAAAGACAATAAAGCTAATGTGTAATCCAAAAGTACAAATACGAAGATGAATTTGGTTTTTTACTATGGTCAACATTTATGGAACCCATCATTGTTTGAACCTCAGCTAAGATTCATAGTAAACCTGAAGCTTTTGTGGAACAAGAACCACCCCATTCTTTTTAATTTTCCAAATACTTTTGTTGAGCAACAAAGCCTTTTTTTTTTTTTTTCTTACCAGCTTATGGCTACAGTGAGCTTCTTGGCTATCTCCAGTTATGGTATGCATGTGTAACCTACTGACGTTGTAATGAGCATCCTTTAATTGCTCGTGGGCTGACCGTATCCCAGGATCTCTGCTGGTGCCAGGTTAGGGTAGATGTGGAAGGCACAACCATGCTGAAGGTATAGTCACCAGTACATTAGACCTTCCTCAGCATGAACTTGGTATGCTGATCTCAAAGGTACACTAGATTTCTTAACCCAGTTCTCTACTCCTTTTTTGGTGGTGATGGGGGACCTAGAGGAAGGTATGTGACACAGGTCAACAGTTTAAAAGTCAACTGATGAAAAGCCACGCGAATAATACTTTTATCATCTTCTTTGCAGCATATTGCTAATGGAAATCTTTATGTCAGTGTAGCAGAGAAAAACCTTTGGGTGGCCAGTGATCTTGAAAATTCTGCTTTAGTGCATAGTACAATACTATTTGGATAATTGTTTAATTTGTGTGTCCATTAAGAATGTGTGTCTTTTAATTTACTCTTTCTAAGCTTTTTGTTTGGGGCCTATTAAATTGGAAGAGTTTCAAAGGTCTAAAGCTACATTCTTAATTTGTCTTGTGTTATATCCTCACTATCACTTGTTAAAGAGACGAATGATGGCTTTATCATCATACCCATTCAATTGGATGATTGACGTGCTGAAAGTAACTGACATGTTAGCTAGTCTATAGCCAGCTCTCAGGGAATGAACTTAGATTATGGATGAGTTAGGACCCTTGGGTTAAAATGGAGACTATAACTCTTAGGAGAAGGGGAAGGGAATATTTATACATCAAAAGTGCTTAGGATCTGTATGTATGTGTTTTAATTAAAACAATTCTTTCCTTACATCAGAAACATGTTTCTGTATTTGTAAAAGCTCCTGAAACACAATTACCTTTCAGGATCTGGGGGTCTAAACTAAAATCAATAATAACTTGTTAGGTGTATGAACACGAAGCAGAACATACCAGCAAGTTAAATAAGGAAATAATAGGAGGCTGCTAGAGAACTTGAGTGGTTTGGGGCTACTGAGATTATTTGTTATCGTGAAAAATGTCTGCCCTTCCTACTTATTCCCCAGCCCCACAATTCTCTCTTTTAATTGGTCTTATTCATTTCATTTATTATTCATTTAATTTAGCAACTATTTACTGAGTCGATGACCACCTGCCGGCTAGGCCAAATTCTAAGGACACACATTTGTATTAGACAGTTCTCTTCAAACAGTGTGGTAGACAGCCTTGCACACAGTGATGACAGAGACGGGACCTTTGCAGCGCCCTCTGCTTGGAGTCCCTCTCTCAGTGTTTCATGACTGGCCCCTTATCCTTCAAGATCTCATTTTAAGTATTTGTCATCTCTGAGGAAGTTAAGAGACCTGCCTGCATTATTCCCCCTAGAGTTTCTCTTGTGTCATCTTACTTCCTTTCTAACCTAGATCACATTCTCTCGTCGTTTTAATTGTGTGTCTGTTTGTTGTCAGATTCTACAGATGCTGTGGGGGGTGGCTTCCCTGACCATTTCGTTCTGAGCTGTATTCCCAGCGTCCAGCCACGGTCCCTGGTTCACATCAGCTGTATATTCGGTGAATCCACTTACAAGTACGAGTCTGTTGAAGCAGTGAGGAAAGGGCATCCTAGGCAAATACAAAATTAGGAAAAGTGCTGCTATTGCAGGAGAAATGGTAAAAAGTTGAGATTGTTAAGGTGTGTTGGAAGTGGAAGATTAGGTTACAAAAGGTAAATTGGAGACTTGGAGCTCACTGCATTCCAAGCCAAGCAAGCTAGATTCTATTTTGTCCTTGGAAGAGAGCCAAGAGACTTTTCTTTAAGCAGGGGTGTGGCACAATTAGGAAGATAATTCTGGTAGCTTATTTGGTAGATGGACTAGATTGTGGGGACTGCAGGCAGAGTTCCATTAGAAGGCTGTAGCCATAAGGACATGAGAAAGCCTCAAATAAAATGCTGATGCTTTGGAGGCAGAAAAAAGTTAGATGAAAAGTTAACTGGGTATAAGAGAAAAAGAAGAGCTGAAGGATGATTCTGAAATGTCTGATTCAGGTGTGTGAGTGTTGGAGGGTGGCTTCATTGACTGAAAGTAAGAATTAAGAGACCACAAGTATTTCTGAGGGGACTGATTAATTTTGGAAATGTTGGTTTAATTTAATGAGTATGCCAAACAGCCAGTTAGGAATATGGATTCGGATCTCTGATAGGTTTAGGATTGATGTAGGGACCATAAACTCTGTAGATAGCAACTGAAGCCTGGAAAGCTTAAAGAGAGAAAGGATTTATGGCAGTGGTTTATAAACTTCAGGGATCTTAAACTCGGGTTGAGAATATGGAAAAAAAAATGGCCTCCTCAGGTAAGCATCCATATTTGTGTGTATACAATTTCAAGGGGTTCCTCCCCTCTGGAACCTCTTGTTGAGCTCTTTCAGGGACTGTCATGGATTTCAATGAAGAACTTCCAATATAAGAAGCAGAAAGAAGTATTTGAGATGGCAGGAGAACATAGAAAGGTGCCTCAGAAGCCACAAAATAGGGGGTGGTGAGGGAGAATTTTGAGAATCAGGAGGTCCAGTAGGAGGGAGTTTCAACTGTGACATCAGATTCAGCAGTGAGCAACTCATTCGTCAACATCTCATACCATTCAGGACAAGGCAGACTGTGAAGGTTTCATGCGTGAATCAAGTTAAGGAAACAATGCATGGTAAACAGAGTGCAGAAGTCTTGATGTTCTCTAATGATAAACAGTCCTGATATGAGAATAGAGCCCATTTTAAGGACCTGCTGAAAGGGAAATACCATTACTTTGATGACCTATTGGCGTTTCAGCCCAGTGGCTCTCAACTGGCTGCCCATTAGAAACAGCTTAGGAATGTTCTTAAAAATTAGGGCCCTACGAAGGTTAGTTAATCAACATCTCTGGGAGTTGAGGCTTTTCGTAGTTTTTATTTTGTTTGTTGTTATCTTTTTTCTTAATGGTTAAGAACAGGTGTTCCAGTCAGAAAACTTCATTATCACTCTTGTTTTATGTTCTGTGTAAGAACCCTTTCTTTTACTTGTATGTTATCTAATTACTCAGCTTACTGTTGTGCTATTTTAAAATAGTTTTAGACTTTCTCATAGACCTCAGTTTCCAGTTTAAAAAATGTTACGGCTTTCTTCTACTCTTTAGCCCTGTTCTCCTTACCAAATGTTTTTGAGTGACACAGCCCCCAATCGATGAAAAACCTGACAGGTCTGAGAAAAATTAGGAATTCTTAATGGTGCTTACATGTGGAAAGAGTATTCATTCTCTAAC
The DNA here is from genome assembly GCF_017311325.1 of Ursus maritimus. Classification (NCBI taxonomy): domain Eukaryota; kingdom Metazoa; phylum Chordata; class Mammalia; order Carnivora; family Ursidae; genus Ursus; species Ursus maritimus. The sequence goes on from NW_024423675.1 coordinate 41,167,012, forward strand.
CCTACTTGCTCTTATTTAAGTATGTTACTTTTTTACTAAATAGTAAAAACTATTTTTTACCTAGAAAAGTTTGAACTTTGTGTACTGTTTTCCCACTAGCCAACTTACTTCATCATTCTACCTTCCTTTTCTTAAAATGGCAGTCATGCGTGACATAGACCTTAAACAGGTTGTCTATATAAGAGCACACAGGTTATATGAAAGGTAAACCTGTAAAAACAGTTGAAAGGTAACTGTCAAAATATAAAGTTTCACATGTTGTGTTTTCACCTTGCCGTGTTTTCTCTTGATTAAATCTTGGCGAGCTGTCAGCATTCGAGTTTGAACCCTGTATTCGCACCCCTGAGTAAAAATCAGAATACAGAGGAGCTTGAACTTTATGCATGCCAACCCTGACACCAGCCAGAAGCTGAGAGAGGGGTTATTTGGTCTCTTAGCCACCTAGTGACTTAACATGTATACTTAAAAAGAAAATAATAATCTTCTTAAAAGTATGTGCTTTTATTAGCTTATTATCAAGTAACGGCTTAATTAGTCTAAGAAATTGTAGCTACTTAGGGGTAAGTTAGGACAAATATCAAGATTCTTTATAAAGTGATAAACTTACTAATTTTTGAAATGATAGCCCACAATATGGGAAAATATAGACATATAGACCTGTTGGAGAAAATTGATGCGTTACAAGTGAAATGAAATGTACGTAATAAATTTGCACTTAGAAATGAACATGATAAACAGTTGCGTTACCATTTAATTTGTAAATGTCACTCTTCTGTCTACCTGTGTTTGCCGGTACCTAGCTAAGTAGAAGTTAGCAAAATACACATTTTGTAATATGTAGAGTTGGTCAGATTGTTTTTTCCTCTCTCTTCCTATTCTCTTTCTCCCCTAAGCCCTCTCCCCCTGCCCCAAACCCCACACAATCAACACTTGGTTTAAAATGGTTTTGTTACTATTGGGGATTTTTTTTAATCACTGCTAAATTTATTTTTTAAAGTACTAATTTCATTTACTAGATACATCAAAATTATATTCCTTATTTTTTACCCCCTTGCTTTTAGACTTGAAGGAACACGACGTGTTTTTGTGTTCCAGAGCTTAAGGACCACAACAAATAATTGGAAATCCTTTCCATTTTTGAACATTTCTCTATTCATGGAAGATGAAGCAAGGAGATTATAATTGTAGCAATAAGAGTAGCTAAATATGAATGCTTACTGTGTTTTGCATGAAATATCAATTTTTGCAGCACTCTGTGATTGGTACTATTACCTGCCTTTTTTTTATAGATCAGGACATTGAGGCACAGAGGCGTTAAATAACTTACCCAACGTCACACTGCTGCTAAATGGTAGAGTCTGAATTTAACCCAAGTGATCTACTGCAGAGTCTAAGCTCTTACAATTTAGTGTGTGTGTGTGCGTTTATACTGCTTTCTGATCTCAAGCTAACAGTTAAGCTCTTGCAGACATTTTATTGAATGCGTTTAGTATCTTGGGAACTATGCTAAGGCTTGGGTACAGAAATAAGTAAGATTTGATCGAGTGTCTGAGGAGTCTATTGTCTACCAGGGCAACATAAATAAATAGGAAATTTCACTATGGTGTGGGAAAATACTGTGATACTGGTTTGCATAGTAACGTGGTAATGGGACTCAAGAGTAGGGATACCCTGGCTCAGTCTTAGGGATCAGATATCTTAGTTCCTTTGATTTCTTATTTTACCCGTCATGGTTTTAATTACCTTCTATACTAGGGTTTTCAAATTTTCACCTCTAATCTAGACTGACTTGTCCTGAGTGATGGACTCTTATCTGATTGTCTGCTTTGGACCTCCCTTTGGGTGTCTCACAGGTTCCTTCAGTTCAGCATTTCTCCAACAGAATCCTTACCCCTCCTTCTTGTCCCATCGCCTCTGCAACCTACTCTCCGTCCAGTGCTTCTGTCTCAGTAAATAGTGTCTTAGGCCACAAACCTGGAGTCATCCTCCATCTCTCCTTTCCTCTTCCCCATATCAGCCACAAAGCTCTGTTCCCTCATCTCCCAAAAATGTTGCTCTTCTGTCTACTACTTTCCATCTTCATCCACCCTGGTCTCCACTGCTGTCCTCTCTCACCAGGACTGCTCCACTAGACCCTGACTGAGTTTCCTGCCCATTCTTATCATCCAGTCCATTCTTCCATTACAGAAGTGCCAGTGATATATTTTTAAAAAGCAAATACTTCATGTCATTTCTTGCTTCTCTTTTAGTTCCCCATTACTCGTGGGATGAATGTGAAAATCCTTAATATAGCCTAGAAGGCATGATTTGGCCCCTCACTGCATTTGCAGCCTGATCTTTGCCACTCTTGCCCTTCTTTGAGTGTGAATGGTTCATACTCTCAACTCACTTCGCAGCTGAGAGCTGCTGAATTCCCTCTACCAGGTCTTGTTCTTGCTGGAGCCCTGTCCCCTAGCAGGAAGCCTAATGCTTAGATTTCCAATTTATTGTTATGGAATTGATTGAATGAAGGTGATGCTGAGCTATAGAACAAATAGGAGTGAGCCAGGTGAAGAATTTTAGCAGAAGGAATAATATAAGCAGGCAAAAGATTAATTTTCTTTAACATATAAGAGCTTGCATGAATCAGTAAGGAATCTCAGAAGGAAAATGAACAAAGGACCTGAGACCGTTAAATAGAGTAAATACGAGGAGTAATATTTTACAAGCTCACCCTCATTAGTATTTAAGTTCACCCTCAGCAGTTATTTCAATTTTGCTTTCTTTCATATCTCAGATTGCCAAAGATTTTGACAAAATACTTGGTTGAGTAAACATGACCGCATATACATGTGATCTCAATCTTGTTTAATATGCAGATAAGTAGAAGGATTCAAAAGCCTAGAAACACGTGCCTATATGAGCATAGAGGAAAAAAGCTTAGCAATTATCACTGTGGTAGGACTATGAATGACTTGTTTTTCTTTGAGTATTTTTTATGTAATCAGAAAATGACATGCTATCTTACTTAAAAATCATGTATTAAGACCATCTATTTGAAATAATAAGAAGTATATCAGGTGGATGCCTAGGTGGCTCAGTTGGTTAAATGTCCGACTCTTGATTATGGCTCAGGTCGTGATCTCATGGATCCTGAGATCGAGCCCTGCGTAAGGCTCGCTCAGTGGGGAGTCTGCTTGGATTCTCTCCCCCTGCCCCTCCCCCTGCTCATGTGTGCACTCTCTCTCTCTCTCTCTCAAATAAATAAATCTTAAAAAAGAGAGAGAAATGTATCCAAAATAAATTTTGCTCTTAATAAGGAATTGATACAACTGATTTCTCATCTTTTTGAATTTGATTTTCCAAATTTCAAGTTGTATTCAGTAAAATGTGCTATTTCTGTTCTTATCCACAATAATACATTAATTAATGTTAATATTGACTAATATGGCATTACTTTAATTGAACATATTATGATTTGCGAGGTGCTCATTAGTTCCTCAAAACAAGCATGGTGTTGTGTGTATTTTACAAACAAGTGTAGGAACAGTTCGGAGCTAGCCCACTGTCACATAGCTTCCACAGGATCCAGGTTTTCTTACTTTATAGATAGGTTTTAGTACATGATGAAATAGTGAAATTCTTAAGTAGGCTACTGTTTAAACATTAATATGAGATGGATATTGGATTATGTATTTTTTAAAGATACATTTATATATTTTAGAGACTGAGAGCGAGCATGGGTGGGAGGGGGAGAGGGAGAGAGAATCTCAAGCAGACTTTGCACTAAGTGCAGAGCCCAACTTGGGGCTTGATCTCACAACCCTGAGATCACGACCAGAGCTGAAACCAAGAGTTGAACGCTTCACTGACTGCACCACCCAGGGGCCCCAGATTATGTATTCATAAATCGCAAAATATCTTCTTAACTGGAACTTTTTCATAAGAATGTAAACCATTGACTTATCTTTTACTAAGCACTCATTCAGAAAATCAGCATCATTTAAATTTTCCTCCACTACCTTTTAGGCACCATTACAAATATTTTTATTGACTGAAGCATAAAATTTTTTCCTTACTATTTTTTTAAATAGCTAGTATGCTGACAAATCCCCAGTTGTTGTTAATTAATTTCCATAAAAAACAGTATTTTTTAAGTTTTCTTAATATGGATTTAAAAAATCTTTAACAGTTAATTTCGATGCAAGTTATTTATATGAATGTTACCTGCTTACTACTCTTCAGAACTGGTATATTAGACAGAGTCATAGGTAGTAGGTGGAGGCAAAAGTAATGAAGATACTTTAACTTTCTGTTTAGCTTAATGTGGTAATGGTTTTGTATATCAAATACTGTTGCTTTATACTCAAGTATTTGTTAAATGTTTTATATAATATGGGTGACATAATATATAATCCTTTCCTTTGGAAAGTACAAGAGTTTTTGAGGCCAGGCCTACTATTAGTAAAATTTTCTTCCTGTCGCTAGAACACAAAAATGCCAACCCTAAGGATGAGCCCCTAAAGTCTAAGCTCTTGTGCCATGCACGAAAATGTCCCCATGATGGAATGGCACGCTGCCACACAAGTGAAAGGGTTGCAGTTGGGGTCGTGTGCCTATACCCTTGCCCCTGAGTGCTGCTAACAACTGTCTTCCTTTACTGCCCCTTTGAACACAAATGCATGTTGAAGGGAAAATGGTAAGTTGAGAATTGGGATGTTAATTTAACTAAACTAACATTATAGCTCTAGAATTAAAATCAAAATTTAGTATATAATTCCTAAGTGTGTCTATAGCATGTCTGCATCTAAGATGTTAGAATCTGGGATTTTAGAATTAGGTGGGATCTTAGAAACCATCTAGTCTCCTCTTCCACTGAATGGAAGACTCATTCTGTATCATTCCTAACTGTTGGTTAATTCTCTAGCCCCGCCGCCTCTTTTTTTGACACTTTTCTTCTCTGGAGCCTACTGCTTTGCAGGTCCTTGTTTATTGGTATGGCTTCATGAGGTCTGCTTCCATGTGACTTTAACTGGTTCTGTCAGTTTCCTTTTTATTCAGATATTTGAGAACAACTGCTATCTTTTCTTTCCCGTGCTAAATATCCCAAGACTTTGCTCACACACTATTTTTATATTTCATACCATCCTACTTTCCTCTGGACATCTGGTTATCATGGCCCTCTTTAAATGATAAGTTAGGACATTCTAGATGTTTCAGTCACAAAAAAGGCCTTTGCTCTGGGCACTTCTGTCTAACCTAGCTTTTGTTTGTTTTTTAAGTAATTACAATTTCATGTTGTCTTAGTATAGGACCTAGTGTGAAGTAAAGTCTTTTTCTTAAATACCCTTTAAAATTATTATGGAAATTTTCAAACAGAGTTGTAGGGAGAATAGTATAACGAGTACCCATATATCTATCCCCTAGTTTTAACCATTGTTAAGAGATGAAATAGTAACATGACATTTTTTGGTCCTAAAATACAATTATATCTACTATCCATATCTGTATCTCAGAGTAGATTGTCCCAATTTGTTTGATTCCTGTGGCAAGATGCCAACATCGAGGGGGTCATCTGAAACCTTATCCAAATCTAATTGTTACTCAGTTCAGACAATGAAAAATGCTGGTATTTTCATGTAAATTATACACATATCATGCCTCCCTGAATATTTTAGTGTGCATCTCTAAAAAACAAGCATACTTGTCTCCGTAACCACTCTTTTATCATTCCACATAACAAAATGAACAGTAATTCCCCAATATCATCTATCACTCAGATCCATACTGATTGCCCTCAGATACTTCTTACAGCTCATTCGTTCAAACCAGGGTTCAGTCAAGGACCATGACAAACAGATGTTTTGTTTATCTTAATAAAAATGTGGGCTTTAAAATTTGTCAACGTTACATTTTATTTTTTGATACTGCCTCATTGGGTTAGCCCAGGAATTGAGAAACTTTTTTTTTAAAGGACCCGACAGTAACTATTTTAGACTCGTGGGTCATTTGGTCTTTGTAATAACTGCTCAGCTGTGTCACAGAGCCATTAGCTAAATACTTGAGCATGGCATGTTCCAATAAAACTTTTTTTTTTTTTTTTTTTTTTTACACAAAATAGCCACTGGCCCATTGTCCATAGTTTGCTGACCCCTGCCTAACCTGTTGTGATCTCCATTTTTTCCATCTGTTAGTGTGACTGTTCTCAGGTTTTGCATCAGTTCATTAAATAATACTATTTGATAATAAAATTCAACTACCTGTGAATCCATCAAACAGTAATAGCTACCATTTAATGAACGCATGTTGTATGCTATGAACTGGACATAGATAACCGTATTTAATCCTTAAAAGCACCTGGTGAGGTGCAGTGATCCCACCAATTTCCAGAAGAGAAAGTTAAGAAGTAAGGTATCTCCTGTACTCTTAAACAGATGTGAAAGAACACCGTCTTTTTAGAAGGCGAAATGTTAGCTTGGTCACAGGCATGTGTTGAGAGACTATCAAGTAATCTGTTGGAATCTGGGCACAAAATGTCTATTTCCTAATGTGCTATTTTGAGAGCTTCTTAAAGAATAGGAGATTGCTTGGATGGCATGCCTCACTGGTAGAAAAGAGCAATTTCCAGGAGACCATGAGGGTTCATGTTGTTTGCAAATTGTTCTGTATTCAGTCTTCCCCTACTTCTGCTGTTTCTCAAATCATGGGTGGTAATTTTGTGGTTAAGGTGTGGAGGCCCCTCCCTCAGTATCCTCAGATGCAACTTGAATACTCTTTAAAGTAGCTAGATTCTACTTTTCTGTATTCTCAGGTTTATTTGGTTTTGTTCTTTTGGCTTTTTACTGGATTTTAGGGGTATTTTTGCCTTGTTTTGATGACAGTGTTTATTGTAGCCTTTCAGTTTAAATATCTTTCCTGCAATGGGAAATATGAAATGTAGTGCAGACATAACTGGTTTTGTTGCACTTCACAGATACCGTGTTTTGGCAAATGGAAGGTTTGTGACAATCCTGCACCAAACAAATCTATTGGCACCATCTTTCCAACACTTTGATAAGTCTCTCAGTATTTCACACTTATTCATTATTACTGTATTTGTTATGGTGATCAGTGATCTTGGATGTTACTCTGTAATTGTACCCACGAAATGTACCCATGTTAGATGGCAAGCTTAACCAAGAAAATTGTGTGTGTCTGACTGCTCCACCAACTGGTTGTTCCCCTCTCTCCTCATGCCCCCCTATTCCCCGAGACACAACAATATTGAAATTAGGCCAGTTCATAACCCTACAGTGACCTTTAAGTGTTAAGTGAAGGGAAGAATTACACAGCTCTTGCTTTAAATCAAAAGCCAGATATGATTACGCTTAGTGAGAAAGGCATGTCAAAAGCTGAGATAGGCCAAAAGTTAGGTCTCTTTTTCCAGGAAGCCAAATTGTGGATGCAAAGGGAAAAGTTCTTGAAGGAAATTAAGAGTACTACTCCAGTAAACACACAAATGTGTGCTTTCTTGCTGATATGGAGAAAATTTGAGTGGTCTGGATAGAAGATCAAAGCAGCCACCAGATTCCCTTCGGCCAAAGCCTAATTCAGAGCAAGGCCGTAACTCTCTTCAGTTCTGTGAAGGCTGGAGAGGTGAGGAAGCTGCAGAAGAAAGTTTGAAGCCAGCAGAGGTTGATTCATGAGGTGTAAGGGAGGAAGCCGTCTGCGTAACAGAAAAGTGCAGGGTGAAGCAGCGAGTGCTGACGTGGAAGCTGCAGCAAGTTCTCCAGAAGGTCCGGCTCAGAGCATTCGTGAAGCTGGCTACACTACACAACAGTTTTTCCATGTAGATGAAACCGCTTTAGATTGAAGAAGTTGCCATCTAAGGCGTTCACAGCTAGAGAGGAGAAGTCCCTGCCTGGCTTCAAAGAATAGGCTCTTTTGTTAGGGACTAATGCAGCTGATGACTTTTGAGTTGAAGCCAGTGCTCATTTACCGTTCTGATTATCCTAGAGCCCTTAAGAATTATGCTAAAGTTACTCTGCCTGTGCTCTATAAATGTAACAACAAAATTTGGATGACAGCACATCTGTTTATAACATGGTTTACTGAATATTTTAAGCCCATTGTTGAGGAATCAGAAAGATTCCTTTGAAGATATTACTGCTCACTGACAATGCACCTGGTCAGCCAAGAGCTCTGATGGAGATGGACAACGAAATTAATGTTATTTTCGTGCCTGCTAACACAGCAGCCATTCTGCAGTCCATGGATCAAGGAGTCATTTCAACTTTCAAGTCTTACTATTGAAGAAACACATTCCCATAAGATTATAACTGCCACAGATAGTGATTCCTCTGGTAGACCTGGGCAAAGTAAATTGAAAACCTTCTGGAAAGGATTCACCATTCTAGGTGCTGTTAAGAACATTTGTGATTCATGGGAAGAGATCAAAATATCCACATTAATGGGAGTTTGGAAGATGTTGATTGCAACCCTCATGGATTTCAACCCTCATGGATGACTTTAAGGGGCTCAAGACTTCAGTGGAGGAAGTGACTGCAGATGTGGTAGAAAAAGCAAGAGAACGAGAAGTGGAAGTGGAGCCTGAAGATGGGACTGAATTGCTGCAATCTCATGTTGAAACTTGAATGGATGAGGAACTGCTGCTTACAGATGAGCAAAAATGTTTTCTTGAGATGCAGTCTATTCCTGGTGAAGATGCTGTGAAGGTTGTTGAAGTGACAACAAGGGATTTAGAATATGACATACACTTAGTTGATAAAGTAGGTGTAGTAGATTGAGAGGATTGACTTGATTTTGAAAAAAGTTCCAACAGTGGCCCAATGCTATCAAACAGTATCACATGCTATAGAGAAACCGTTCTTAAAAGGAAGATCAATCCACCTGGCAAATTTTATTATTGTCTTATTTTAAGAAATTGCCACAGCCTCCAACCTTCCGCAGCCACCCCCCGATCAGTCAGCAGCCATCAACATCAAGGCAAGACCCTCCACCAGGAAGAAGATTGACTTGCTAAAAGCTCAAATGATGGTTAGCATTTTTTAGCAATAAAGTACCTTTCAAATACGGTATATACATTGATTTTTTTTTAGACATAATGCTATTGCACACTTAACAGACTACAGTGTGGTGCAAACACAACTTTTATATGCACTAAGAAACCAGAAGATTCATTTGACTTGCTTTATTGAGGTATTCACTTTATTATGGTGGTCTGGAACCAAACCCACAATTATCTGCAAGGTATATACCTGTAGTCTTTGATGCACTTTGTCTTAAGAGCCAGGAGGTGGCGGTGTTTTCCAAGTAATGCTTTAAGGTTGCCGGTTATGATGGTTACTGAAGTAATGTTTTTGAATACCACGAGAAAGTCAGAGAACCTTAAACACAACTTGTTCTCATCCCTAAAATCATTGAGTGAGGAAGAAGCTGCTTCAGCTAATATGATGCGTTTTTTTCGAAGGCTATTTAAAAATTTTTATTGAGATGCAGTTGACATATAACATCATGTTTCAGGTATACAACTTAATGATTCAATATATGTATGAGATGCAAAATAATCACCACACCATGTCATTAACGTGCATCACCACACATAGTTACAAATTTTTTTTCTCGTGTTGAGAACTTTTAAAATCTCTCTTACCAGCTTTCAAATATAGGCTACAGTAGTATTAACTCTAGTCACCAGGCTGTACATTATAGCCCCAGGACTTACTTTATACCTGGAAGTTTGTACTTTTGACCACAATTATAATGCATTTAATAAAAAGCTAGAAATATGACATTTCCTGAAGTTAAGACAGGTGCAGTTTTGAACTTTGCTTTTTATTAGAAGAAAATGTTTGACAACTCATAGTAGGCATTTACTTGAGACACAGGACAAAACACCTGATTAAACCATGGGTGGTGAAAAAGTTGTTAATTATATTGAAATCAAAATAGAATTAACTTATTTTTCTTATAGTAACTAATATATATGTTGTTTTACTACACTGTACAAAAAAAATTGAAAATTATTTGTTAATACTCCTATATGAAAAAACTATTGGAATCTTAAAATTTGGGTTGAATTTTTATTTCTACCATGTTTGCTTTTTTACTTTTATTATTTGTGCTTTTATCTTACTATTTTCTTCCTTATATATTTGTGGGTGTTATTTACTTGATTTCTTGGATTAAATGCTTAAGTCATTTATGTTTCCATGCTTCTTATTTTCCAATAGGTATTTCTTTCTTGTTTTTAACCTTTCTTTAATTGAAGTATAGTTGACATATACAATATTATATTAGTTTGAGGTATATAACATAGTGATTCCCCATTTATATGCATTACAAAGTGCTTATGATGATAAATGTAGTTGCCATCTGTCACCATACAGAGTTACTGCAATATTATTGACTAATATTCCCTGCGCTGTACTTCTGACCCCCCTGAATTACTTATTTTATAACTGGAAGTTTGTACCTTTTAACCCCCTTGTATATCTCCCATCCCCACACCCACCTTCCCCTCTGACAACTACCAGTTTCTTCTCTGTATTTTTTAGTCTCTGCTTTTGTTGTTGCTGTTTATTTGTTTTGTTTTTTAGATTCCACATACAAGTGAAATTTCTGTTTAATTTCACATAGCATAATGCCTTCACGATCCATCCATGTTGTAGCAAATGGCAAGATTTCATTGTTTTTTATGGCTGAGAAGTATTCCATTGTATATATACATATTCCACATCTTTTTTATCCATTCACTCATTGATGGACACTAGGTTGTTTCCATATCTTGGCTGTTGTAAATAATACTGTGATGAACATAGGGGTGCTGTCTCTCTCTCCCTAAATAAATAAATAATAAATAAATAAATAATCATTAAAAAAAAATAAAGTTAGATCCAAAAATTCAATGCAAAGATTTGTACAAAGGAGCTTACCACCGGTTTTCTTCTAGTTTTATAGTTCCAGGTTTTCAATTTAAGTCTCTAATCCATTTTGAGTTAATTTTTGTGTATGGTATAAGACAGTGTAGTTTTATTCTTTTGAGTGTGGCTGTCCAGTTTTCCTAACACCACTTACTGAAGAGACTGTCTTTTCCCCATTGTATATATTCACCTCCTTTTTCATAAATCAGTGGACTGTATATGCATGGGTTTTATTTCTGAGCTCTATTCTGTTTTATTGATCTCTGTGCTTGTTTTTATGCCAATACCATACTGTTTAGATTACTGTAGCTTTGTAATATAGTTTGAAATCAGAGTCCAGCTTTGTTCTTTCTCAAGATTGCTTTTATGGTTCTATACAAGTTTTAGAATTATTTGTTCTATTTCTGTGAAAAATACCATTGGAATTTTGATAGAGATTGCATCGAATCTGTAGATTGTTTTGTGGTGGTATGGATGTTTTAATGATATTCTTTTAATCCACGAGTATGGTGTATTCATTTATTTGTTTATTTTTCAGGTTCTTTCATTAGTGTCTTACAGTTTTCAGTGTATAGGTCTTTCACCTCCCTTGTTTAAATTCATTCCTGGGTATTTTATTCTTTTTGATGCAGTTGTGAAGTGAGTTTTTAAAATTTATCTTTCTGATAGTTTGTTGCAAATGTATAGAAATAGAACAGATTTTATATATTGATTTTGTATCTTGCAACTTTACTGAATCCATTTATCAGTTACAGCTGTTTTGTTGGAATCTTTAGGGTTTTCTCTATTTAAAATCATGTCCACAAAAAGTGACAGTTTTAATTTTTCCTTTCCAATTTGGATGCATTTGCTTTTTCTTGCCTAATTGTTCTAGCTGGGATTTCCAATACTATGTTGAATACAAGTGGCGAAAGTAGGCATCCTTGATTCGCTCCTGATCTCAGAGGAAAAGCTTTGATCTTTTCACCATTCAGTATGATGTTAGCCGTGGGGTGAATCTTTGTTAATATCCAGCACTATTCCCTTATTTTACAAGATAGATAAATTCATTGCAAGTGGGGATTTTTTTTGATTATTTGTTTATAATACTTCAAAAATGTGGAGTCTTTCCTATAGGATGCCTCTTTCTTTTTTAAGTATTGACTTCATAATGTATCCTTGATTTAAAACCAGCGATAGTATTTTCTGAGCAATAGTATTTTCTGAGGCTGCTTGCCAGATTATATTCATGTAAAATATGAACATTGAGTAACTTAAGATGAACTATGCCTGTGACCTTATTTTTAGAATTTAAGTTGCTCAAGTACTGACACAATCACCTATTTTGTATTAATTTCAAGGCTTCTTTGGGTTCACCAAGGTTTGCTTTACACATACTCTGTTGACTTATTTTTACCCTGTATGTTGCCCTTAGTTTCTTCCCTTAACTTGTTTTAACCTGTTTGATATAAAAAAATCTGTGTGAAACAGTAAATTTGGCATAGTTTCTCTTTTAAGTAGTGCTTTCTGTAGCCTGTCTCATGGGATGTGTATCCATTAGGATCAGGTTTGGCGGCATATACTAAAAATCTGACATATGTGGGCCTTGATAGGGAAATTTATTTTTCTCTCTCATTCGTCAAGTCTGGCATTAGGAAGTGCAGGGATAATAAGGAGTTTCACTGTATGGGGGATTCAGGCGTCTTCTGTCTTCCTGTTCCACTGTCCTTATCACATAGTCTCATGATCTCAAATGGCTGTTTGAGCTCCAACTCTTACATCCAAACTCCAGGCAATAAAAGTGAAGAAGGGTGGAAAGGGGTCTTTGCTGGCTTAGTTTGGTCACTCTAAGCAGTCTTTTCTTCCCAAAAGACACAAAACCATTTCATTTTACATTTCATTAACCATGACGGGGCCATGTGGCCTCTTGGCTATACCTGTTACCAGGGAGCCTTGAAGGTATGTAGAGTATTTTATTTCTCCCACGGTGTACCCAGCTAGATTCTGTTGGGTTCTGTTCATTGTGAAGGAAGGATGGAATGGGTGTTGAGGTAAACACTAAGAGCTTCTTTACCTCATAGTTATTGCACAGTTTTTATAGGAACGTAGGAAACCTGGAGAGGTCTAGATTGCTCAATATCCGGGTTGTAATATAATCATGGGAAACGATACTAAGGTATCTCTGCTCTGCCTGTTGATTTAAATGTATTCGATTTATATTAACTGTCATTTTTGTGTTACTGTTACCAGATATATTCACTAAGCACGTTTTATACTTTCTCTATAATCCCTACAACACTTTCTGGTGGGGCACTGTATTTCATGCCACAGATGAGAAGACTGAGCCCCGGATAGATTGCATAACTTGTCAGGTTCTCCTAACTGGTTAAGTGGTGAGTCAGATATTGATCTCTGTTTGAGATCAGTATTGATAACTGCCTCTGCCCTCTTTATTAATCTGTCTACTCATATATCTATCCACTGCTACCCCTCCTCCACTCCTTGTACATAAAAATTATTTGAGGTTGCTCAGACATACACAAAAACAACAGAACAAGAAGATAAGCAGATTGAAGGGAGTATAAATGTGAGAAAACCTGATGAAGGTAAGATACAAGTGGTACACAGAGCTGAATGCTCCCTCATCCCAGAGAGGTGCTGCAAGGCTTGGCCTGACTTACGTTCTATCAAACACTAAAAGGGAAAACAAGCTTGAATTTTCCATACTGGGATTCTTGGCATCTTCATTGTTTTAATCATATAATATTTTGAATCCTTATAAAAATGCTAGTTTTTCATATTGCAACTTCAAAGAATCTTTAAAGGTCATTATAATGGTAATATTAGTGTTTTCTGTTTTTCTCTTCGTGGGTTAGGTGACCTGAATTACTGTTATTTGTTTTTTAAGAAGTGGAAACCTAAGGATACCTGCGTGGCTCAGTCAGTTGAGCTTTGGACTCTTGGTTTTGGCTTGGGTCATGATCTCAGGGCTGTGAGATCGAGCCCCACATGGGCTCCGCAGTGGGCACAGAGTCCGCTTGAGACTCTTTGTGCATGTGCGTGCTCTCTCTCTCTCACTCTCTCAAATAAATAAAAGTAGAAGCCTAGTCAAAAAGAATTTTTTAGCTGGATACGGGTCATGTGCTTAGTAAAAACTAGGGCTCATTTTCGTTTGTTTATAGAAATGCTTGTATCATAGTTTTGAAAGGTATATTTTGGAAGACTGTGATCTTGACAAAAATGGTGGTGTGCTTTTTGCCAGAGCTCCGTGAAGACAAAAGATTTTGTCTTACTTATTTTTTCTCTGGTGTCCTCAGTGTGTGGAATATATTTGATTAGTGAATAATGAATGAGCAACTAGTAAATGAGAAAAATCTGTTAACAAATATAATTAATATTTCTCCTTTAAACAAGTAAGCCAGTTACCTAAAATAGAGGAAAAATAGGTCGTTTTTTTTTTTTTTTATAGCCCTGGCAAGTTGTATGAGGTAGGTTATAGTACCATTAATGATTGGACATTGGGACCACAAAGTCCAGCCCTTAAACTTGATGTATTTGGAGAACTGCCATAACTGTGATATACCTGAAACAAAGTGGTTGTAAAGGCAAGGAGCAGGAGATGAGTCTGGTAGGCTTCTGGCATGTGAAAGTTCCTTATTAATTGTAAGGAATACAAGTTAGGCCCCGATTTTGAAAGATTTTATATGACACGTTTGTTATCTTTTTGAAAATGGTTAATGGGAAACAGAAGGGACATGATTTGGTTTGAGTAACATTTAAAAAATAAATAGTGTAACTCATTTCTTCTATTTTAATTTGCAGGACTATTTGTGAAAAATTAATTAACAGAATATTTAATTACTTTATTTTGTTTTATTTCTCAGGATGTGATCTTCGTGGTGGGAAGCTAAGTTTTTAAACTACCCCAATGGATGCAGACAGTGATGTTGCATTGGACATTCTAATTACAAATGTAGTCTGTGTTTTTAGAACAAGATGCCATTTGAACTTAAGGAAGATTGCTTTGGAGGGAGCAAATGTAATTTATAAGCGTGATGTTGGAGTAAGTATCTAAATTTTGGTATGTGTGCTGCATAGACTAATTGTATAGTGCTCTGAATCATATTCTAAAACATATTCTGTATACAGACAGTTTCTGAGCACCTTACCATGTGCCAGGTGTACTGAATACGATATTGAGCCTCATAGAAGTGGCCCCACCTCCCCGGAAGTGTCAGCTTTTGGATGTTCCCTGTCTCCAGGTCTTAGCAAAGAATTCACAGGCTACTAGAATTTTATTGTTCTCTCAGTTTCTTTTAAATGAAGACGGGGACATGTGTATGTGGTATATACTTATTCAGATATCATTTTTTCGGGGCTCCTGGGTGGCACAGTCAGTGAAGTGTCAGACTCTTGGTTTCGGCTCAGGTCCTGGGCTCAGGTTCTGATCTCAGGGTCGTGAGATGGAGCCCCGCGTAGGCTCTGCTCTCAACGCAGAGTCTGCTTAAGTTCCTCTCTCCTCTAGTCCTCCCCCCACTCTCTCGCTTTCACTCTCTCAAATAAATAAATCTTTAAAAATATCTATATATATAGTTTTTTTAGTTACATGAATGTTGTATGATATGAATGATGCCCTAATATGTGTTGTAATTTTTGTAGCATATTGTAATACCCCTCTTTATTTAGCCAAAGTAGTTGGTATTCTTTAGTAACGAATTGCTGAAAATAATGTGATTCCTATCCTGACCTGGACACTATAAATTTTAGTTTTTGTTAGACCTGTAACATTTAAAATAAAAGCATTAATAACTTGCTTTTAACCTTACTGAGATTAACATTACAAGTGACAGTGTGTGTTCACTGGCTTTTATAAACCAAATGATGTTGAAATGTATATCTTACACATTTATTATGAAAATTATGAATGCGTATGAAGGCTCTAAGCTCTAAAAATTAGGTGCCAGTGTACCTCAGTAAATTATCATTAGCTGTTAGTACTAGAAACTAAGTTATGATGAATTAAATTCAAATAAAAATTGCAGTGACCCACAATTAAAGATCAGTAATGCCATTGTCACCTAAATAAAGGAATAAATATATCTGCTAAGGAGGTTAGAGAGTAAAATGCCTAATACTGCTTTGGAACTTGAGCATGCCATGTGACAGGGAAGTCCTCTTTCATAGAAGGTTAATTGAAAAAGCTGAATTGATGGCTAAGGTGGTGGTGGAAGACAATTAAATGCAGAATAAACTCAGTTTAGTGTTTCGCAGCCACTTGCGTATGAAGTTTTGTAGTATCTTTTAGTTCAAGTTTTATTTGGCTCTTTGGTAAATTTTATCCTTCCAGACTTACTAGCTTTCTAGTTTGATAATATAACATATGACAGAGAAAGGGCGAAACTCAAAAAATAATAAAAGTTTTGAGGAGAAATGTCTGATTCATTTATATGTTACAGTATTCAGTAAACATTTATCTCTTATGCATAATGGGCATATAATATTTCCATAAATGAAAATTGCAATGAAAATTTAAATTCACATTGTTCTCTTGGACCTTAGTCCTTGACTGATTTATGCTTACTCTGTAGATAATTTCATTCAAACCCACAACCTTAAATGCCTTTCATATCTAAGGAATCTGAAATTACATCTTCAGCTCCAACGTTTGTCCTGCACTCAAGATTTGTATATTGAACTTGAATATGTAGTAGGCATCTCCAGCTGTAAGATACAATGTAATGATGAGTACGGTGAAGCAGTGTAAAGCAGGGTGGGAGGTGGGGAGCAGGGAGGGGATGGGTGCTTTGGTGGAGTGGTCAGGGAAGGCCTGTCTATCTGACATCTGGTGAGAGACTTGAATGAAAGTGAGACTATTGAGGGAAGAATATTCCAGATGAGAATAGTAACAATTACTGTAAAACTCCTGAGTTGTGAGTAAGTTTGGCATCTTTAGGGATCCTTGCAAATAGCAAATTCCAGTTATGTGACCCGGGTGGAATGAAAGCTGAAAAGTTTGCATGCTTGTAGGACATTGATTTTGAGTATGTAGTAAAAGGTTTATATAGACCTTGTATTTTTAATTAATTAAATTTCCTTTTGAATTAATATGTTCTTTGTGTTCAGTATGGTACTTGATTTCAGGTTGGATGATTTGGAGAACAGTTATTTATCTCAGTCTTGGGTAAGCGTCGAGTAGTAGTTACACTTTTACTAAAATGGCCACATGGAGCAGAACCATAAGGAAAATTAACAATGTGTAACCACGGTTTTGTTTTATTTTGTTCTTTTGCAGAAAGTATTAATGAAGCTTAGAAAACCTAGAATTACAGCTACAATTTGGTCCTCAGGAAAAATTATTTGCACTGGAGCAACAAGGTAAATTTTACTTGGATTTTTTACTTTAATTTTTTGATTTTTCTGTCATAGAAAGGACATTTTTCTAGACTTACAATCATGTGTATGGTTTATCATTTTTGTCAGTATAAAATTTATTTCCTAACTGATAATCTTTTTCTTTCCTTAAAACCGTAGTGAAGAAGAAGCTAAATTTGGTGCCAGACGTTTAGCGCGCAGTCTGCAGAAACTAGGTTTTCAGGTAACATTTTCAAAAAATATCCAAAACATCCAAAAAACTGCAAATATTAAAGGATTTAATTTATAAAGTTAGACTTTTTAATTTAACAGACTAAAGAAATCACACAGAGAGGTGCCTGGGTGGCTCAGTCAATTAAACATCTGCCTTCGGCTCAAGTCATGATCTCAGGGTCCTGAGATCGAGGCCCTTATCAGGGCTCCCTGCTCTCCGGGAGTCCTACTTCTCCCTCTCCCTCTGCCACTCCCCCTCCTTGTGCATGCTCTCTCTCTCTGTCAAACAAACAAAATCTTTAAGGAAAAAAAAAAATCACACAGATAACTCTTCTCATGATTGGCCTTTTTCTTACTGTCCTTCAGTACAAAAATTTAGTAGCGAACTCTCATCCATGTGAGTACTTGTAAAGAATCCTGGCTTTTTCGCTAACCCCTTGTTCATTGAGAGACTTGTTGCCTTACAAGCGAACTGCCTTTTCAACTCTTTTAGGGTGTTCACTTCTCACCAAAAAAATCTCGTTTTTGATCATCTCAAGAGTGTATGTCTGGATGATGAGTAGGGAGTGTATTTGTTTTTATTTATAGATAGCTATCACATACATTATAAAGAAGAAAAAAGATACTAGAGTGGAACTTGCATACATCTGTGCATTTAACGGCTAAGAGTAAACAGCGTTCCTACATATTATGATTAGTGAGAACATACCATTATAACAGGGAATTGTGATTATTTAAAATATGCAGAATTTATGTAATCTGTGCTTTGGAAATAACTGTACATGCTCTTGTAAGTTGAAAAGAATTCACCTGAATAAATAATACCAACTATACACCTTGTATAAGAACTCAGAAAAGGGACGCCTGGGTGGCACAGCGGTTAAGCGTCTGCCTTCGGCTCAGGGCGTGATCCCGGCGTTCTGAGATCGAGCCCCACATCAGGCTCCTCCGCTATGAGCCTGCTTCTTCCTCTCCCACTCCCCCTGCTTGTGTTCCCTCTCTCGCTGGCTGTCTCTATCTCTGTCAAATAAATAAATAAATAAATAAAATCTTAAAAAAAAAAAAAAAAAGAACTCAGAAAAGACTGCATTCTGTAAAATCAGATGTATTAAAAATGACATAAATCCAAAACAAAATGCACATTGTATAGAAAGGGACATTTGTAAGATTGGCTTGCTGTGTCAAATCCATGATGTAGTCCACAAAAAGTACACACTGGTTGGCGGGTTCTCACATGTAAAGTGACCGTTGCTGGCAGGTTAACTTTATCAGATACAATTTTATGGAGGCATAAATTTGAGTAAAACTAGTACATATTAAGGACTTGTTACGTCACTTGGAAATAATGAGTAAATGAAAGAAAAAGGTGAGCTGTGGTCCTCAAAGAGGTGGGTCCAGGTTGGATGGAATTTGAATGAGCACTGGTGGAAAGTTGAGTTTTTTTCTGACTCTTCAGTCTTCCCTGAGGTGGGAGGTGCTAGAAAGGCATGGAAGTGCTGGTGGGTAGGGGAAGGGTTGGTGCTCGAGGAAAGTGGCAATATTGAGAGTCTTGACTCATGGTGATGTCACTTTGGACAGTTTTGTGACTTTCATCAACTGCCATGTGTAAGTACTCAGCTGCAGAACAGTTAATCCAGAATTGTGATTTTACTGGGAACATTTCAAAACATAATAATAAGATAGAACCATTCAGATTATTGGTAGGAGTGGCTGAAGTTACTTTTCAGTCTTGGAGCTTCTTGTCTTAGCATAACATTGGAAGTGTTGAGAAAAATCCCAGTTAAAAACAATTTTCTCACCCTACCCCCCAAAGAAAACAAACATCTAACTACACTCATAGAAATATCATTTGATTCTACTGCATATAAGAAAATGTCTGACCTTTGGAGCTCAGTGTATACTCAGTGATTATTGACTTTTGAATGGTAACTTTTCCATTTTGACTCTGGAGAAGGAGAACTCTGCTTTTAATTTTTTTATCACTCTTCTTTATCCTATCCTAGTAGATCAAATATCCCATTTAAAGTATTAAAAAAAATTAAACATATTCAAAAGACCAGGTGTTTTGATCATGCAAATATCTCAGGTTTCACTTAATTTTTAAGTTTTTGACCTTTTATTTCCCTTTAATTATAGTTGACCCCTGAACAACACAGGTTTGAACTGTGCAGATCCACATATATGCAGATTTTTTTCAGTAAATACAGAATAGTATTATAATTGTATTTTCTCTTTCTTATGATTTTCTTAATAACATTTTCTCTAGCTTTATTGTTAAGAATACAGTATGCAATATAAGATACAAAATATGTATTAATTGACTGTTTTATGGGTAAGGCTTCCAGTCAACTGTAGGCTATGAGTAGTTGAGTTTTTGGGGAGTCAGAAGTAATGCATAGACTCCTGACTGGCCAGGGGCACTAATCCCTGTATTGTTCGAGGGTCAACTGCATGGCATTAAGAAATCACTGATAACCTAAAATACTGTCTCAGTGTTTAAGATGTGCCTGTTCTTTCTTGGTTGCTCTAATTCTTAAGGATTGAAACAATTAGTTACAATTGCCCGGATGAGCAGGTTTTGTTTTCTGAGGAGTAAATTTTTGTTTCAAAACAGTTCATTGAGTTCTTCT
The DNA here is from genome assembly GCF_017311325.1 of Ursus maritimus. Classification (NCBI taxonomy): domain Eukaryota; kingdom Metazoa; phylum Chordata; class Mammalia; order Carnivora; family Ursidae; genus Ursus; species Ursus maritimus. The sequence continues at coordinate 41,187,107 of NW_024423675.1, forward strand.
CTCCTACAGGTAATATTTACAGATTTTAAGGTCGTTAACGTTTTGGCAGTGTGTAACATGCCATTTGAAATCCGTTTGCCAGAATTCACAAAGAACAATAGACCTCATGCTAGGTAAGTCTTTGAAGAATGAAGACAGCTTACCAAATTTATAATTATTGTCAGCCTGTAAATATTTATATTAATTGTGATTTTTGGGGGGCTTTTTTTTGGTATAGTTATGAACCTGAACTTCATCCTGCTGTGTGCTATCGGATAAAATCTCTAAGAGCTACATTACAGATTTTTTCAACAGGAAGTATCACAGTAACAGGTATTTTATGATATTGAAACCAAGCTTACGGTCCGTTATGGTTCAAGCGAGGTGCCCATATCAAAATGGAAATAATGTCTCATTTGTCCCCTTCAGGCATTTCTATTCCTCAAGGGGAGCCAGTCTCCTCACTTTTAACACTGTAGTTTAGTTTTCCCTACTTTTATGTACTATTTTAAAATCTTACGTATGCTATTTTGGGTCTGTCTGCTTTCACTCATCATTATCTTAGTGTGCGATTCATCTGTATTAGTCCATGTAGTTATAGATCATTCATTCTTACTGCTGTGTAGTATCTATGATGTGAACATACTGTCCATAAGCATTTGGATGGTTTCCAGTTTGGAGCTATTAAGAATATTCTAGTATATATTTTCATAGTATATTTTTTTTAATTTATGATGTCTTGCATTTAAAATATTCAAGAGAAACTCATTTTATAAACTTCACAGAGAAGAGGTTTGACATAAGCAAAATATTCAACTATCATTGGTACCTATATGTCATGTCTTACGTGTATTTCATTCTATATCTTTTATAAGTATTTGCAAGGGGTGGTTTCAAGCGACTAGGCGTGGAGAGCATTAGTTAGCACACAGGATGGCTTAAAGGTACCGTCTTTATAATGGTATAGAAGCATCACTTGGAAGTCAGGCCCAACCTTCAGCTAAATTGAGTTCAGGAAATTTCTTTGGTGTTCTTGAATTTTTCTTTGTATTCCTTCAATTCTTAGAGGAAAATACACATTATTGACACCTCTAGACTCTGAACAAGGAAGCTTAGTTTTGACTCATCTTACGGGTTTTCACATCTTCCTTGGAGACTTTTAAAGCCTACTGCCAGCGTCATGCTTGTATCTGAAAATGGAGTGATGGGGAACAAATCCGTTTGTTCCCTTCTTTCAACTGTCTCTCTCTACATTTTGGAGCCCAGACTTCTGAGAGGCCCCAAAGTCTATTGATCGATAAGTCCCTGCTAAGTATAGAGTTTACGATGCATAGGTAAAATCTATATTTACTGAGTTATTAGATAATTAAACAGCGTAATAACGAGCTGAAGATAATTGGGTTAATTAGTATACATTATATATTTACATCAGGAACATCCTATGAAATGTTAATGATTCAGTGAACAGATACTGAGTGGTTCCCATAGGCAAAGGCGGGGGGGAGGGGAATCAGTAAGGAGCAGACCCGGATAACACGTGGTCAGTACCTTCAGAGAGTTCACGGTGGGTACAGTATGTACGTTTTCAGCATCTTTCAAGAGAATTAAGTGTACTTTAGTGAACCCGTTTTTATTCAAAATAAGTTTTATGAAAATCTTTTCATTGTTTCTTTTTAGCTATTTAAATGGAAGAGTACATTTAAAAAAAGTTATTCCTAGCATTATATGGATTAATTCACATATACTGGCACCCCCTTCCCACATGTGTGTTCCCCTGTTTACTGAGTAAGCTGTGAGGATGAATGGCCAGCTTAATAATAAACATGTGGTGGGTAGCAAGCACTAGTAAATCTGGGGGGGGGGGGGTTTAGACCACTTAATAACAACTCTGCAGTTTTCCAATACCTTGGAAGCAGCTTTGTTTTACGTTGCTGGGTTCCTCAGTACTCCTGTGAGCATCAGAAGTAGCCTAACTGAAAGCCAGGCTATAGTGACCAAACGGATAGTGACCAAAGTGTCTGGTCCCGTTTATCATTTCTTCCTTTAATCAGCACCTAACAGCGCCATTAGATGTGATTTTTATAGATACTGTCTTCACACTGCCCGAAAACAAGATGAATAATAGCATTTTGTGTTTCAGATTTCGTTGAATTGTTCAGAAACAAATTTTATTCTCTTGGTTTGTATTTTGACTGTATAGTTATGTAAAGTGTAGATCTTTTTTTTAAACAATTAATCCGCTAGTCTAAACTATGTGAATGTTTCCGGTTCCGGGAAGTGCACGTTCCTAGCGCCCTTCTCACGTCTTCCGCCGTTGTGTTTGTTACAGGGCCCAACGTAAAGGCCGTTGCGACTGCTGTGGAACAGATTTACCCATTTGTGTTTGAAAGCAGGAAAGAAATTTTATAATTCATCACGTAATTGGTTAGAATCCCTAACGGAGCACCTTTTAAAACCTGCTGCACATTGGACTCAAAACAAAAGGAAAACTGGACCAACGGTAATTGAGGAAATAGACTCTTTTATTCATTCACGGCTACAGTGTAAGCTCCAGGCCCTTTGGATTTTATTTCAAACCTTGCTGTAATATAAAAAGGAAGTTTACAAGACATGACATTGCTGCTTTTACAAAAGGACATTCTATTTATTTTCGCAGTAATTCTCATGTCCCCGTAAGCAGAGCTGTCACAGTGTGCACTACCTTAAATTGTTTCGTTATGTCATTATTTCTTCCCGGTTTGAGCTAACGTGTTTTATTTGTGAATAGTCTTTTACATTTTTGTATGCTGAATATGGGCACCAAAGAACCTGTAAAAGTTATCTTTTTCAATTGAATGTGCACAAATAAAAGTTTGGAAAAGATCTCTCTTCATATCCATTCTGTAACTTTTATTCCCCATTTTCTATTTTAACAAAAATTGTATTCATAATTCTTTTTTCTTTTTAATCTATGCAAGCTTAGACTTTTGCTAAAGTGTGTTGGCTTCTTTTTGAAGTGTATTTTGTAAATATATATATGCCACATGTGTATAGTATCTTTTACTGCTCTGTTACCAAATATCAAATAGGAATTTTTTTTCTTGCAGATTAGAAATAAAAGGATGTATATAAACTCTAGGGAGCAAACCGGAGTAGAACTTTATAGATTAAGCATAATGTTTTCTGTTGCTAATTTAATATGATAGAAAATGTTAAATATCTTTTAAAAGTTATAAAAGTGTAGTTTTAAAAAGCAAAGCCTCTTACCTACAAGATGGATATGAGAAAGAAGCTGTGATGGGTTGTACCTCAAATGTCCTTTTGTTATTCTGGTAAGACTCACCTCTAGTTGTAGGAAAGTAGTAATCTTAGGTTGGTGCTGAAGGCTATACTAAGAGTCTTGTCAGAAGTTGATACATTGTGCTGTTTTAACAAGAAGTGCCCACAAGCTGCCTCTGTGCCACAGTATAATTATAATATAGTTCAACTTGAACTTGAAAGCCATTTTGCAAGATACGTCTTTCCCCTTGCTGTGTCCTATTTAATGGAGCTGAAGTGCGACTAATCAGTATTTGGGATTGCTCCTCTTAAAGTTACAGTAAATACGCATTTGTGAAACAGTGGCCCCTGGCTTACCCAAGAGCCCTGGGGGTAGTATGCGATCAGGGTGCACCTGTGCTTGGGATCAGGAGTTTAGCAGAACCAACAGTAATTTCACTTAGAAATAAAGCTGAGTGGACAGTCCAATGAGCTTCTTAGTAGGGACTTAATAGAGACAATATTCCAACACAATCTTCCACTAAAACCTGAATTTTCAAAATGTTTTGAAAGTTTCATGAAAAATTTGCCACATCTTGTCCTCCATGTTCTAGTTTATTTTCCTTACCGTATTATAAGGTCTTCCAAACCTACCTTACAAACTGCACTGAACAACATACGTTATTTTTTATTTATTTTTATCTTCTTTTCTCTCGATGCCTTCCCCTACTGTGCCTCTCACTCTTAAGTCGGGGGGCAAAGGCTAGCTTTTATATTTTCTTTCTTGTGAAAGACTTAATTGTGATTTTCAAACTTCTCTTATTCTCTCTCTCTCTTTTTTATACATTAGGTTTATTTGCTTCATTGTAAGATCCAGTAGAATAGGGTAAACCTTATAAAGTATAGAGGATGATACAATTCAGTGAAGAAGTCACAGGTTCTGGGTGACTATTTTTAAAAATTGAGATTTTCCACTTAGCTTTAACTAACAGTAATAAGTGACCTGTTTTGTGATGTTCACAAAAAAGGAAATAAAGGGGGAAACGTGATTATATGGTCAAGGTGCAGATCCAGATGTTGTAATATTTTCAGTATTCAAGTGACTTGAAAAGTAGGTAGCTCAGTAGCTCATCAGAATGCTTTCTCAGAAAAGAGGAAGACAGACAATCTAGCCAGTTCAGGCTTCAGGGCTGCCGTGTGAGCATCACCTGGCGAAGTGTCGTGGCTAACCCACTAAATTTAACAAAGCTGGTAAGAATGAGCGTGTCTGATGTCTTCTGCTGGCTCTTCACAAGTGCTGTAAATTTTTTTATAAATAAAAACTGTGAATATATACATACAAATAAGTATTCCCCCTTTTTTATTTTTGAAAATCAAAAAGCTGTGGTTAGGGGTGTATTGGGTAAAAATTTGAAGACAGAATTATTTAGTTACAGACTCAGGATAATAAAAGAAAAATACAAGAGTGTTTAAGATGCTGAAGTTGAAATCACTAGTGATAAACCCCCTAAGTTTATGAACAGTTTCCTACCCATTTGTGATGAATGGCTGAAACAAGAAATTGCTAATGTATATATACAGTGTTTGAACTTCCAAGGAAACATGTAACAGTTTTGTTAAATATCTTATAATCTGTGATGCTTGACAAAGAAAAAAAATTCATATCGATTACCTGTCTTGATTTTTTAAAAGTCATCTCAGCATAGAATTCCACTGAGGAGTCGTAATAAATTTCTTAAATTGATCCACTACAGAACACACTTTTCCTTCTCCTTCCAAAATGGAAAACGAAACACATGCTCTAACTTGCATAGGAAATGTGCCGTGGTAGAAGTAAGAGCTCGAGTCTCCCTTCCTCGTAACGTTCCCTGCCAGTCTTCATGATGCGATGCATTTCACAGTCAGGACTTTCGGTCATTCTCCTGAGTCTCTGCTAATACAGTTTCACTCTTACTTGCATGGATTTATAGTCTTTCCATTTCGTTATAGGGGAATTCCTAGATCATATACCCTTATATCAAACTGGGACAGTTTGTTAGGGGCCAATAGGAAAATTCCAGTCTAAATAACAAAGGGTTTTGGCCCTTAGGATTCTCTTTTCTTCAGGCTGGTCATAATGTTTTATTCTTTTTCAAGTTAGGTTGTTCATGCTTTAAGTGTTCGTGTGTCTCCCATGGCTTATAATAGTAATTTAATGGGTCACTACTTAAGTAGATCGAGATTCTTTATTGTAGATTTTCTGTCATCATATGCACATCGGTAAAATACCTCACCGAGTCTTAATATTCAACTGGAGAAAAACAGAAGAGAGCAATTCATTGTGGTGTGGGCAAAACCCAAGTTTCCGGTACAGTTGGTGACCTCCGTTTCATCCTAGAGAACATGGTGAGGGAATCGTCCTGATGGCTGAATGTCACTCACTACATCCGCAGTCATCTGAAGGTCAGCAGCAGCTACAGCCCGTGTGCCGTAACCCGAGGTAGTGGTCGTCCTGAGGAGTGCAAAGAGTTGCAGGAGGCTATATGGATCGCTCTTCAGTCATCACGAAAGCCTTCCAAGGAGAGTGGTATCAGCTTGACTCAATAACTCACACCTACTTGATTAGAGATTTGGATTAATAACCTAATGGCCTGACTCCTTTTCTAAGGTTTTACTAACAGGTACTACTAAATAAAAATGGTCCCAGGATTTTGAAATTGTCCTTTCTAGTCGTATTTTTTTAAAATGGGTGGAACAGTGTTTATTTTTCTCAACTGTTGCAGAATTGTTTTTTAACGTTTTATACATAAAATTCATAAAAGGGTATTTTGCATTACACTGTAGTTCATAATTCATAAAATAAGCTGCATAATCTTTGTACTTATTGAACGATAATTAGGCATCATCACTGAAATCCCAGCCAGGATCCTCTCCTGCTAATCTAGGATGTAGGCGCAATTATTCACGTTGTGTCCTGGTTCTTTTTGACAGAAGGCCCAGTGCAAGTACCGTCGTAGTGGGCAAAAAACTGTACGCTCGTGTTCAGGCCACTTAGGTGTCTGAATCATAAAGCCGCAAGCGGCCTCCGTACGTACATACCTTAAGGCAAAAGTTGATCGCATTGCTAGTTCGTAGTTTTTCAAAGGCTGCTCTGTGAAAAAGGTGCAAAGTATTGAACCAGCCAGTATTTGTTTCACCTGGAATCCTACGCAGAGGAAGAAAGGGATCACGGGATCTCGTACCTCATTGACCTTTCGAGAGGTGAAGGTTAAAGGTTGTCTTTATAATTTCAGGGTGTCTCTAAAACTAGCTCCACGACACTAAGGAGAAAACATGGGAGTGGCCAATATTGTGTTGGCACGAAGACACCTTTCTAATTGTTCTTTAACAACATTTGTAAGATTTGAGGCCATTAGGTCTCTGGAGAAAGGTGCCTCGGTTGTCCCCTACCACACAGCTTTTTACACTCCAAGAGCTGCTCTTGGGGTTTTCTTTTTTGAAGCTGTTTTGGCACTAATTCCTCTTGATGATGACTCATAAAACAAATGTTGTTTTTCACATAGTTCCTGAAAGAGAAAGAGGCACTAATGAAAATGTCACTCTTAGTTATAGTACTTGGGGAAAAAAAAAAAGGTACAGGCTATTATTTTTTTTAAATCACCCTGGGGCTGTAATGTTTTAGCTAAGCCAAAAAGACATTTTTATTGCAAAGGCTTGATGTATCATGAAATTCAGTGTATCACCGAACTTTGGTCAATCTCACGCAAAGGGTAAGGTGGGGAGGGTGACTTCCCAGAAAATCAAGGCATTCCTACGTACAGAGTCCAAAGATAGTATTACATAGAACTAATGGGGATCATGTCCCAGATCCTATTTTAGTTTTCTCCTCTTCTCAAACTCTACCAATATGCCTGTATTTGTGTCTGCATTGCCTACCCTCTGCATTACCCTCTTGCTCCTGCATTAATAAATTCTTTTCTATGGGATTACTGCCATCAGCATAAAAATATGCCCTAGTATTTTACATTTATTTAAAAACAAAGTAAGGCCACCTTTGAACCTCTTTCGAAGATCTTTTCCTGTCACTTGATCCGTTACTTAAGTAGATACAGACCTGCTTTCAAGGAGCTTACTTTTTAATAGAGGAGAGAAGCGTATAAGCGTAACATTTCAAGCAGTTAAAGTGCTAATGAGAAAAATAAACAGGAAAAAAGGAAAACAGGTGGGAGGTGACGATCATACTACTGGCATCACTCTAAAGAGGTGACATTTGATCAAAAACTGACAAGGAGGAAACCCTGTGAAGAACTGGAAGCATGTGTTTCCAGAAAGATCATGAACGACAGAGGCGAGCTTAGAGAAGTAAGTGGCAGCCATAAAAGTGTGCATTTTATTTGTAATGTAATTGGAGCCACAGGATTTTGAGCTGAGGAATGACATCTTTAAAAGATCAGTCTAACTGCTATATCGAGGATAGACTGGAGAGGGCAGGGGCTGGAAGAACAATGTAGAGGTTAGTCTAGTCCACGGAAAAGATGGTGGTTGGGACTGTGCATGGCACCGGTCGAAAAGGTCGGGTTCATGGTATGTTTTGTTAACAGATTTAACGAGACTTAGTACAGATGTAAGGAGTAGGGGTTATCGTGGGTGAATCCTAAGCGTCTGGCCTGAGGACCCCCTCCCCACAACCCCCAGGCAGAAGGTTTGCAGAGGAATGTATGTGCATTTGGGTGAGCGGGACTGAGAATCAAGAGTTCCGTTTGGTCATGTTAAGCCAGAGATGTCTATTAGACATTTCGACCAAAGATGTGAAGTTAGCAGATTTGGAAATTTGAAAGGTCAAAGATCAGACCCTGGAGATTAAAATCCATTTGGGAGTCATCACTTTATGGCTGATAATGCCTTAGGGATAGATCTTACAGAGTGAATATAGATACGGATCTTAAGGATTGAGTCCTGGGCACATCTGTATTTAGCAGTGTAAACGAGAAGGAAGAAGCAAAGGAGACCAAGGAGTGACTAATGAGGTAGAAGGAAAAGCGGTGCAGTGTGCTATTCCAGGAGACAAGTGAAAGTGTTTCCTAATGGTCATCTCCAAATGAACTCATCTAAAACATCTCTCAATCCCTGAACCTCGTGCTCTTTCTGGCTGGCCTATCTGACCATCCGTGCAGTTTCTCAAGCTAAAAATTTAAGTATCATCCTAACTACTTCATTGCCTTACTCTTCTTTTTCATTCATTCATTCATTCATTCATTCATTTATGCATGCGTGCATGCATTGAGTAACTTTATGTGAGATCAATAAGCCAGTGAGGCTGATAGCAAAGTGATCTAAGAACTAAATCTTAGGGCACAAAAACTTCACAATACTGGGAAGATAAGATGGAAGCAGCAGAGGCTGCTGAGGGAGCGACTGACAGGAGACAACCAAGAGGTGGGTCCCCGAAGGCGGGGAAACAAGTATTTCAGGAAGGAGGGCATGCTCTCCTCAGGCCAATCCTGGGGATGGTCACCACGCTAGCCATTACGATGAGGAGTGAGACTGACCACTGGGGTTAGCCATGTAGAGGCCGCTGGGATGTTAGAGCAATTTCACTAGGGTGGTAGCCGTTAACGTCTCCCTGGAGCAGGTTCATGAGAGAATGGAGAAAGCGGAATTGATGACAATGAATATTCCAGAACTTTGCTGTAAATGGTAGCAGAGAAAGAGCACATGCTAAAGAGGAAAATGGAATCAAGACCTTTTTTTCTTTTTTTTTTTTTTTTTTTTAATGGGGAAAAAAGTCACACAAGATTTCCATGCTGGTGAGAAGTTGAGATCCAGTAGAGAGCTGAAGTGTGCAAGACGCACGGCTGAGCAGAGAAAACTGTTGGAGAATGTCCTGGGAAAGAGGTGGGGGAGAGCGTGAAGCGGCTGGCCTCACACAGCAACGGTGGCACTAACAGAAAGAACCCAGAGGGGTGACGCTGTATGTAGGTACAAACACTAATGTGTGCGTTGGTGTGTAAGGCTATGGAAGTTCCCTTCTGATTGTGTCCATTTCCTCAGTACAGTCAGAGACAAGGACATCAGTGGAGTGAACAGGGCCGAGGAGGTGGGGACGTTCCCAGAGAGAGAAGGTGGTATGGAGCAGTTGTCTAGAAGACAAGCAGTTAATAGGCCTGGGAAATATGTGATTGCCAGGCAGCACTGAAGGCCACTTGAAGTCAATGATCATGATTTTTTAAAAAATTTATATATTTGAGACAGGCAGAGAGAGAGAGCACACGTGCGCACAAGTGGGGGGGAGGGGCAGAGGGAGAGGGAAAAGCCGACTCCCCACTGAGTAGGAAACCAGAGATGCGGGGCTTGATCCAAGGACCCTGGGATTATGACCTGAACCAAAGGCAGATGCTTAATGGACTGAGCCACCCAGGTGCCCCCAAGGGTCATGATTTAAAGTGAGAAAAACTCAACAGGGCGCCTCTGTGCTCTCTCAGCCGTGTTCAGCTGGGCCACGGCAGAGGCTCACGTGGCCCCCTGCACAATGTCAGTCAGCTCCCCTCACGCCCTGCTGAAGTATTTTAGTAGCTTCCCATTGCACTTAGCATGAAATCCAAGGGGCACCTGGTGGCTCGGTCCGTTAAGATTAAGCTTCTGCCTTCGGCTCAGGTCATGATCCAGGCTTCCCTCTTCTCCCCCCTCCTTCTCCCTCTGCCCTCCCTCTGGCCCCCCTCCCCTCATTAGTGCTTGCTCTCTCTCTCTCTCTCTCTCCTTCTCAAATAAATACATAATTAAAAATCTTAGGGAAAAAAAAAGAAAAAAACGAATGAAATCCAAACTTGCTGGCCTGCAGGGCTCTGCACTCTCATCTCTACGAACTTTGTAACAACCTCACAGATTCAGCCTCCGGGCCGGAACAGGTCAAGTGTGTTTCGGATTAGTTTTGCGCTAGCCGTTCTCCCTGCTCCAGTTCTCCTTGGCCCTATCTTTGTTGGCTCCTTATTATCACCCAGATTTTATCCTAAGTGTTACCTCTCAGAATAACCTTCTCAGATCACCTGATCACAAGTAGCCCCGTAATCACTCCCTAGCTTATCAGCATGTTTTAATTCTCGCAGCATTTCTGCTCGCTGAGTAATGTGGCTGTAGCACCTTGAACAGTGAGTGCCTGGCACATATTAGATGCTCAGTAAATACTTCTCGAACAAGTGAGTTTGGATGAATGAAGGAAGGAGCGACCACATACATTAAATTGCTAGAAGCAAAAACTAACCTAAGTCTCAGAACTAAAATATTTCCAAAACATTCGCTCATGCATTTTCTCTCTGTTTCCACTTAAACTAAGGAAAAGCATAAAGTCACAGCTGAAACAGCAAATATGGCCAACATCCCATTTTGAGTTTGTGGCTGGCAGGGCAGAAGTTCAACATTAAATCCTTTCAAATTACATTATTGCTGAAATCTTTTTTGACCTCTCAGCTGACTCACTGTTTATTTTATAAGAAACAACCTTGGAAGAATATTTGTTTTCTTGTCCTTGCAGAAATGGAAACAAAAGAACCTAATGCCAAAAATGAGAAAGGAAAATGTTAAGCAGCATGTATCACCTTTGAAGTTAATTTCACATTAGAAATCGTGTCCTTGCCTCCTCCTTAGAAAGTCATTGGGATATACATGTCAGGACTCTCCTTCCCTGGTGACAAAATTGGACTCACTTTTTTCCTTAACTCCTCAATTTGTGAAGACTCCCTTAGCACGGTGTCCGAGCTCACTTCGGAGCCTGTGTCCCAGCGAGCTCCCTGGGCTTCCCGTTCCATGTACTTAGCTAGTTGGATAACTTCTCAATACCATTAGGGATTTTATCTTCCTTTTTATTTTTGTCTCTGACTTTTCCCTCCAGGGAACCTTGTTTAACATACATATTCCATAAATACTTAGCCAGCTGACACAATTCAGGCTGCTTACATTTCCATTTTAAAAACCTTTGCCAGGGCCTGAGTGGCTCAGTCAGTTAAGTGTCTGCCTTCACTCAGGTCCTGATCCCAGGGCCCTGGGATCAAATCCTGAAGCTCCAGGCTTCCTGCTCAGCAAGGAGTCTGCTTCTCCCACTCCCTCTGCCCCCTCCCCCCGCTCGCGTTTTTTCTCTCTATCTCTCTCAAATAAATAAATACAATCTTTTTTTTTTAAGATTTTATTTATTTATTCAACAGATACAGAGACAGTCAGCGAGAGAGGGAACACAAGCAGGGGGAGTGGGAGAGGAAGAAGCAGGCTCATAGCGGAGGAGCCTGATGTGGGGCTCGATCCCACAACACTGGGATCACGCCCTGAGCCGAAGGCAGACGCTTAACCACTGTGCCACCCAGGCGCCCCTAAATAAATAAAATCTTAAAAAAAAAAAAAAAAAAAAAGCCTTTGTCACCTGCTGCTTCAAGCTGAGACCAACCTCAGGCTCCGTAGTCCACAGAAATAGGAGTCAGCCAAGGTTTCCAAGAGCGACTGTCTCCTCTCTCCCCGCAGTGCTGGGCTGCCCCACGACACACACCCCAGTAGGTGCTTTCGCTGCTGCTGGGAGTTTCACCTGCAGGATTGTTCTGCCCCCTCATCTTTTATAATTCTTTGCATCAGACCTAGTATCTAGACTTGCTCTTCAACACACAGCACCCGTGCGGTCCGTCTAGGGTTGCCAGTGTCTTGGCTTTTGGATTTCCCTTACTTTGCACTTTATAACTGGAGGTTTGGATTTAAATTGAATAATTACATGACTCAAAAGTTACAGAAATGTGATTCCTTCAAAAACATTTCATAATTCAGAGCTTTACCAATTTAGACAGATTTCTTCCCCACCCTGTTCCTGAATGAGTAAGTTTTGTTGTGTTTTAGAAAGCCAAATCATACGTTGCTAGGGATGTCTCCTTCTGGGGGTCTACCAGATAGAAATATTGGCTTTTCCTAAGTTTTGTCCTCAAATTTTTATTTGGTTTTCAATTGGATACCTATGAAAGATAGATCTAAAAGTTTCTTAATCTTAATTCCAGAACATTCATTGCACTTTCAAGGTAGACTTTTTAAAAAAGAATGCGGGGGCGCCTGGGTGGCACAGTCGTTAAGCGCGTCTGCCTTCGGCTCAGGGCGTGATCCCGGCGTTCTGGGATCGAGCCCCACATCAGGCTCCTCCGCTATGAGCCTGCTTCTTCCTCTCCCACTCCCCCTGCTTCTGTTCCCTCTCTCGCTGGCTATCTCTATCTCTTCAAATAAATAAAAAATTAAAAAATCTTAAAAAAATAAATAAATAAATAAATAAATAAGAATGTGATCAGGAGTGATAACAGAGTAGGCCCTTTGTTCGTTCAGCTCGTTCATAATTGCTTTCTCCCTGCCTCGACTTTGCAGTTAGTGTTGTTCACAAGAATTTTAGCAAACCTTTATTTTTAAAGGAATTTCACCCCCCTCCCCCAGCTAATAAACAGGTAGTTAAAAAGTGCATATGCACAAGGTGGACCTACCATAAGGCCAATGACACTTCAGCCCCGGGACCCCTCACATCACAGCCTCTTCCAAGACCCACACACTCACTTCTAATTTTGCATTCATAATTTGGTGATTTTTTTTTTTTATTAAACAAGGTCCTTAAAAGCTTAGTCTCCACAAACGTGGGTGTACCCCAGCTTACATACACACTTATTATGCACTGACGCGTTGAGGACCAGCTTCCAACGTCCACTGGTCTTTTCTCTCCTCCAGTCGCATGTCCTATCGGCACCTCACAGACAATACGCACGAACTGAACTCAGTGTCGTCCCTGAGCCCCCACCAGACTCCTGCCTCCCAAGCCTGCTCCTCCTCCTCCTTGTCTTACTTTGGTGGATGTTCCCATTGTATATGGGGTTCGTTCTCTAGGCTCGAGAAAGATTCCAATTTTCTCTTTTTCCTCAACTGTCTTTTCCAATCCAGCTCCAGGTCGTTTCATTCCATCCCTGCACGCCATCCAGCCCATAGTTTTCTATCCGATTTCTTCAGCAGACTCCCATTGGTCTCCCTCATTCAGGAGCCCCCCTTCCATTCTCTGTATTTTGTCGGAGTCCTCTTTTAAACATTGGGTAACTTCCCCCCTCACCCCACCCTGCTGTTTTTTTTTTTTTTTAAGATTTTATTTATTTATTTGACAGAGATAGAGACAGCCAGCGAGAGAGGGAACACAGGCAGGGGGAGTGGGAGAGGAAGAAGCAGGCTCATAGCAGAAGAGCCTGATGTGGGGCTCGATCCCAGATCGCCGGGATCACGCCCTGAGCGGAAGGCAGACGCTTAACCGCTGTGCCACCCAGGTGCCCCAACACCCTGCTATTTTAAACAGACCCCACTGCCTTCAGCATACAATCCAGACTCTTTACCAAGACAGATGCGACCCCCCAACTGCTCTCTGCCTGCGCTCTGGACTCCTCTCTCGATCCCCAACCCGGAGCCTGTCCTCTTCACACCACACCAGGGATTCTCCTCTGACTCCCACACACTCCTCTTTGCCCAGATCCCTCCTTCAAGATTTTATAAATGACATCCTGCAATGTCTGTGATCTCCCTTTGTGCTTGCCAGCAATGGTAAATGTTTGCAGTGGTCCGTTTTCTTGCCCACCTCCTAAGGGAAAAGAAGCTAGGGACTCTTGGTCTCCTATATCCTCAGTTCTTTCCTAGTATGGGGTCTGGTGCCTAGTAGATGGTCAAGAAAGAGTTGAATAAATAATATCTGAAGTGGTAGGGAAGGGAATGGTGTGGAAAAGCCAGAATGTGTCACTTATCCGCCCACATACCTCTTCCTCCTCCCGTTGCTGTATTAGACCGTATAGACCGTAGATCTTGTGGTCCACGGATCAAGACACGTTGTGCCTTACACTGTTACCCGTGATCTAATCCCCCCACACAATGAATTCAGCACTGGCCTCGTTCACAAGTATCAAATGAACAGGGAATACTTTTTTAATCCTCTGCTAGGCATCAATATTGTGCTAGACACTGCATAGAGAGAGAGGTTCCATAGGAAGGATAATGGGCAGAGACCATTCCTGGAAACCAAAATGTTATAACTTAGTTAAGGAGGTGAAACGCTAGAGTCTTAGCTAAGGCAGCAGCGAAGAAAATGGGACTAGAAAATACTAAAAATCCAGGAGAAAGGAATGCTCTCCAGGGCTACGTGTATGCAGGACTTCAAAGATGAGGATTTACATTGTCTTTGAAGGCATAAGGATGTGGGGCTAAGTCTTCAATGGTAACTAGAATCTAGAAATAGAAGGAAAGATAAAGAGATAAGTGCCAGTGTGGTAGGAGGGATTCCAGGAAAGAAAATAGTTTCATAGGCGCTTAAAGAGAATTTCAAGAAAGAGTAGGGGTGGTAGCTTAAATGTGGTTTAAAAAAAAGAAATTCTGTGTCCTTCATCCCATCAAGAGATTAAGTTAACTTCTACCTCCCTTGACGCTGGGTCGGCCTCGGGACTTGGAGGGTGTTAGAAAGTAATGGAGGTACTGCCGTGTGGCTTCTAGAACGTACGCTTCACAAGCCCTCATAGTCCTGCTTCCACTGCCTTGGAACATTGCCCTGAATCTGCCGTGTGAGGAAACCACGTTAGCCTGCTGGAGGCCGAGGCCCCGAGGAGGACAACAGAAGTGCCCCACCAAGTCAGCACCCACTCTCATCCACACGGGTGCAGCTCTCTCACACCGTCCAATCCGCCTGCCCCTCCTGCCGATGTGGACCCATGAGGGTGTCCAGGTGGAAGGAGCAAGAGCACCACCCAGGCAAACCAAAGCATCCTGGGAAATGGGGAGTAGTATATTTTAAGCCACAACGTGTGGGGATGGTGTGTTACCCCTAACCAGACAACTGATGGGAAACACGGAGAGGGCAGAATGAGAAATGAAGAATGTCCCGTAGATTCGGAAGTCTTTAACGTCCGGGCATCTTAGTCCCACAATAGGCCTTGAATCTGAATCAAGTCTCCAGATGAATGAATGGAGTTACCAAGATCTGAGGCTCTTGAATCATGCATGAATCGGTCATTATAGTCTTCTTCCGTGCTCGCCAAGAAACCCAGTCAGTTGACTTCAACTAGCACAGAGCCAGGCAATGTGCTGGTCAGGCCAAGGGTCCGGCCAGCCTTCCTGACAATTACATTTCCTCGTAAATGAATAACTTCCATTTTCATTGTATTTTTAAAAAACAGGGCCTTATCTATATTAAAAATTAACCTTACAATTTGATATTTAACTCACAGCTTGAATTAAGAGAAAAGTCTTTCTGTCTGCTAAAGTGAAATATTTAAAAAATGCAAACCACTTCTAAAAATGCAAAATACAAACTGAAAGTTTTCCAGATCCTACTATAAATAAATATGTCCATGTATAGTGACCATCCAATCACCTCTCAGGTTTATTCTTCCTTCAGATAAACGCTGAACTATCACTATGCCCACAGTTCCAGTAGCAATCAAACATTTCTCTCTAGCCCATTGAAAGTGTTTTTAGAAGAAATTCACTAACTATAAATAAGTAGCGCCCTCCCATTAAACCCCAAGAACAAGTATTCCTACACGTTCAAGTGTAATGATTTAATCCCAGGAAGAAGAACAAGTTCCCCTTCATTCCTGGCCCCTAGCATCACCTCCTTCCCCACAGTTTAGCACTTAGAGCTCTGAGTTCTGTTACCAAAGGAAAGAGGAGTTCTCTACAGCCCACGTCAAAATCAAGCTGTTTAAATAATCTCTCTTTGCAATGTATTTAACCAGCTTTCTAGATGCTCTCCCCAGGAGAAACTCTTAATCTTTCTGAAACTCATTTCTATTGTGTCATATCTGGAATAATTGCAGTCATTTAAACCCGAGGGTGTTCCTGACCGTCTTAGCCTTCACGGCTGCTTAGGGCTTAAAGACGACCTACACGTGTGAGAGAAGAAGGAGGCCCATGGTTCTGGCACATGGTGAGCATGACATTCCAAGACTTACCTGAAACCCCAAACAAAAAACCCCTCCTGGGTGCGGGACCTCGGGACATGAGAGAGGTTCTTTGACCATTCCTGAAGAGGGCTTTGAAAAGTGCACCTGTTAGAAAGCCCTGGATATTCTAATTCCTTAGCTTAGTCACCCAGTTTCATCACATGGCATAAAAACTGAAATGGTGTTTTGAGACACAGTTTCACGCCAAAGGGAATAGCCTGAAATCATTTCAGATGTTGGATCATTACTCGGTTGTATGGAAAACTGCATTTTTTGGACCAGAGCGTCGNTCAGAGAGTGTGCACGTAATACTTACGCGTTTGCCAGCTCCACTGATATCTGTTCCAAAGAGCATCCCTTTGTCTCGGGTATAAACACAACAACAAAAACCAGGCACGCTAGGCTCATGATTGTATATATACAGCACACCCACGGCAAGCCAATGAGATCTACAAAGGACAAAAGAAACTGATTAAAAATGTGCTTTGTGTTGCTTTGACTCCATTTTGTGGACGGCCGCTTCTCAGGGCATATATAAAAACATGTGTATTTTCAAACATGCTGGTAGTATCCAGGGAAATGGCAACCACGAATTAAAAATATAGCCAACGTCTGTAAGTTTCCTTTTTACAAAGGACCCAAGTCGTTTGGCGACGATCACAATTTAATCCAATGCTATCTTCTTTGTGAGCAGGCTTTTCTTTTTCAAAATGGTAATATACACGCTCATTGCAAAAATAAATAAATAAATAAATGGACATCAAATGACACAAAAACATAGAAAGCAGAAGGTAAAATATCTCCTCTGGCTTTTCATCATCACAGGTCTCCTCTTGGGAGTCGTGGCTGTAGCCGTTTGATTTCTATTTGGTGGACATTTTTAAAGACATTGATACAGATGCACTTGGCTTGAAATGAGCTCACCCTTCTTTACCCTGATTCAAATAAATCATTTCATGTTGGCAATATTTCCTTTTAGTAGCTGGCAGCGTGTTTGTAATGCTTCCGCCTGGATTCAGAGGAAAAAGGGCTGAGGGTTGGAAGGAAAGGCACCCACTTGCTAAAGTCATCAGCAGGAGCCGCATCCTCAGGGGCTGCTGGATCTCGCCGGCCAGCCTAGGGTTTCCTCGGACCGCTTCTAGCCAGAGGCACAGTCCTTCTGCAGTTCCTGACCAAGGTCAAGCCACACGGAGTGGCGAGAGGTGGCCCCCCGTGCACGGGAGCTGGCCGTGCGCATTGTGCTGCCCAGGGCTCAGCGGCAGGAAGTCCAGCCCGGCGGGGAGCAGCGGCGAAGAACCTGGCTCTTTACAAACACAGGTCAGACTGACCGTAGCCAGAAACAGTGCCAACGGCCCTTAACAGCTGCACCCACAAATCCCCACTGGTCCGTCAGGAAAACTGACCGAGCAGTTATGTAGCGAGGCAGTGTGAGGGATGCAGCGTGGAAAGATCTAAGCGTATTAAGCACCTGTCCGTCAGTTGTGCTGAGGCGAGGAGATGTGGGAAGAAGGGACCACATGACAGCTCTTTGGGCAGTTTTAACTAAAGTCCCATCCCTCTGGGCTTTCCTTGCTGCGGGCACAGGCTTTTGCCCAAGCGATTGCTTGATAAAGTGCTTGTACAAATGGTCCTCCTCTCCTCTCTGGGACATAAAACCAGGATACAGAAATTGAAAAAACAGAACAAAACAAAAGGTCACCTCATCAAACCTGTCCTCTCTTTTGCTTGAGTACTTCCAGGAACAGGGAGCTCACCCCTTTGGAGATTCTCACAGCATGGTGGGCTGGCCCTGCCTCTTACAAAGGTCTTCCTCCCTGACTCTCAAGTCCAAGTCTCCCTTTCGGGAGCTTCAGCTCAGAGGTTCTGCTTTGCCCTCCGAGTCCACTCTCCATCCCTTCTTCATGACAGCACGACAGCCGACAGCCGTTCGGACACCTGCGTGCACCTCCCCCCCCCCCCCCCCCCCCCCCCCCCCCCCCCCCC